>NW_020837998.1:10563076-10572312 GCF_003676395.1 Aethalodelphis obliquidens
TTTTTTTTAACATCTTTATTGGGGTATAATTGCTTTACAATGGTGTGCTAGTTTCTGCTTTATAACAAAGTGAATCAGTCATACATAAACATATGTTCCCATATGTCCTCCCTGTTGCGTCTCCCTCCCTCCCACCTTCCCCATCCCACCCCTCCAGGCTGTCACAAAGCACCGAGCCAATATCCCTGTGCCATGCGGCTACTTCCCACCAGCTATCTACCTTACTGCGTTTGTTAGTGTGTATATGCCCATGACTCTCCCTCGCCCCGTCACAGCTCACCCTTCCCCCTCCCCATAACCCCAAGTCCGCTCTCTAAGAGGTCTGCGTCTTTATTCCTGCTTTACCCCTAGGTTCTTCATGAAATTTTTTTTCTTAAATTCCATATATATGTGTTAGCATACGGTATTTGTCTTTTTCTTTCTGACTTACTTCACTCTGTATGACAGACTCTAGGTCTATCCACCTCATTACAAATAGCTCAATTTCGTTTCTTTTTATGGCTGAGTAATATTCCATTGTATATATGTGCCACATCTTCTTTATCCATTCATCCGATGATGGGCACTTAGGTTGTTTCCATCTCCGGGCTATTGTAAATAGAGCTGCAATGAACATTTTGGTACATGACTCTTTTTGAATTTTGGTTTCCTCAGGGTATATGCCCAGTAGTGGGATTGCTGGGTTGCATGGTAGTTCCATTTTTAGTTTTTTTTATTTTTTGCAGTACGCGGGCCTCTCACTGTTGTGGCCTCTCTCGTTGCGGAGCACAGGCTCCGGACGTGCAGGCTCAGCGGCCATGGCCCACGGGCCCAGCTGCTCCACGGCACGTGGGATCTTCCCGGACCGGGGCACAAACCCATGTCCCCTGCATCGGCAGGTGGACTCTCAACCACTGCGCCACCAAGGAAGCCCCTATTTTTAGTTTAAGGAACCTCCATACTGTTCTCCAACCAGGCCTTTAATGGAGATGTGAAAGCATCAAATAAACTCCTTTCATGTGTCAGCAATGAATTCATTTTCAAATATAGGCTGTTTTCCTCTACTCACAGGTACTGAAATATGGCATTTCTTAGAGGCCATTTTAAGTCCTAATTGCATTTCAACATTGAGGATGAAATCATTTAACCTGAACAGTATTTGTAGACAATCTGCAAACACATTTCCTCCCATGAAAAAAAAATGTAAGAAGAAAAATGTCTAATGATTTTTCAAAAAAATATATTAGGGACCAGTGACTGAAAGCAAGAATCATAATCGAAAGATAAATCTAAAGAGATGGAAAGAAAATAGAATTAAATTTTAAATAGTTGAATTATTGGACTCAGAAGTTCCTATTTCAGAAAGATTCATTTAGCTACCAAATGCTAATAATTATATATCTGCCTCCTTAGTTGTGTGGCTACCTGTGACCAGTCATCATTAATATTGAGACATAAGTCAGATTCTAGCTCTGCCCTATTGGCTGTCTTAAGCGAATTACTGGCAAAGTACGAATGCAGAGACTGCAAATGACTGGAAGAAGCGATGACTAGGGGATGATAACAAGTCAGGTGAGGCTTGGATAATCATAAGAAAGCAGAAGAGAAACATGGCAACATTTCTTCCTCTTTTAAATATGTCTCCCCTGGCTTGGGCTTTAGTCCTGGGCTCAAATTAAGAGACACAGTGAATATATATCAAAACAAACAAACAAACAAACAAACAAATTGCAAAATGTGCATGCTTTTTGATCCAGAAATTCCACTGTAGGAATTTATTTCAAGTAAATTAATAAAGATGTGGGTAAAAACAGAGTTGTAATGAAGTTCTTTGCAGCATGATTTGTTACAGCAAAACATTGGAAACAGCTTATAAGTATAGAAAAAGGAGGATTGATTAAATAAATTATGGCAGATCCATGAGATGGAATATAAGGCAGCCATTAAAATTATGATGTAGTCTTTTTTTTAACATCTTTATTGGGGTATAATTGCTTTACAATGGTGTGTTAGTTTCTGCTTTATAACAAAGTGAATCAGTCATACATAAACATATGTTCCCATATGTCTTCCCTGTTGCGTCTCCCTCCCTCCCACCCTCCCCATCCCACCCCTCCAGGCTGTCACAAAGCACCGAGCCAATATCCCTGTGCCATGCGGCTACTTCCCACTAGCTATCTACCTTACTGCGTTTGTTAGTGTGTATATGCCCATGACTCTCTCTCGCCCTGTCACAGCTCACCCTTCCCCCTCCCCATAACCTCAAGTCCGTTCTCTAAGAGGTCTGCGTCTTTATTCCTGCTTTACCCCTAGGTTCTTCAAGGTTTTCTTAAATTCCATATATATGTGTTAGCATATGGTATTTGTCTTTTTCTTTCTGACTTATTTCACTCTGTATGACAGACTCTAGGTCTATCCACCTCATTACAAATAGCTCAATTTCGTTTCTTTATATGGCTGAGTAATATTCCATTGTATATATGTGCCACATCTTCTTTATCCATTCATCCGATGACGGGCACTTAGGTTGTTTCCATCTCCGGGCTATTGTAAATAGAGCTGCAATGAACATTTTGGTACATGACTCTTTTTGAATTTTGGTTTCCTCAGGGTATATGCCCAGTAGTGGGATTGCTGGGTCATATGGTAGTTCTATTTGTAGTTTTTTAAGGAACCTCCATACTGTTCTCCATAGTGGCTGAACCAATTCACATTCCCACCAGCAGTGCAAGAGTGTTCCCTTTTCTCCACACCCTCTCCAGCATTTATTGTTTCTAGATTTTTTGATGATGGCCATTCTGACTGGTGTGAGATGATATCTCATTGTAGTTTTGATTTGCATTTCTCTAATGATTAATGATGTTGAGCATTCTTTCATGTGTTTGTTGGCAGTCTGTATATCTTCTTTGGAGAAATGTCTATTTAGGTCTTCTGCCCATTTTTGGATTGGGTTGTTTGTTTTCTTGTTATTGAGCTGCATGAGCTGCTTGTAAAT
The DNA here is from genome assembly GCF_003676395.1 of Aethalodelphis obliquidens. Lineage (NCBI taxonomy): Eukaryota > Metazoa > Chordata > Mammalia > Artiodactyla > Delphinidae > Aethalodelphis > Aethalodelphis obliquidens. The sequence goes on from NW_020837998.1 coordinate 10,566,051, forward strand.
TTTGGAGATTAATCCTTTGTCGGTTGCTTCATTTGCAAATATTTTCTCCCATTCTGAGGGCTGTCTTTTGGTCTTGTTTATGGTTTCCTTTGCTGTGCAAAAGCTTTGAAGTTTCATTAGGTCCCATTTGTTTATTTTTGTTTTTATTTCCATTACTCTAGGAGGTGGGTCAGAAAGGATCTTGCTTTGATTTATGTCATAGAGTGTTCTGCCTATGTTTTCCTCTAAGAGTTTGATAGTTTCTGGCCTTACATTTAGGTCTTTAATCCATTTTGAGCTTATTTTTGTGTATGGTGTTAGGGAGTGATCTAATCTCATACTTTTACATGTACCTGTCCAGTTTTCCCAGCACCACTTATTGAAGAGGCTGTCCTTTCTCCATTGTACATTACTGCCACCTTTATCAAAGATAAGGTGTCCATATGTGCATGGGTTTATCTCTGGGCTTTCTATCCTGTTCCATTGATCTATCTTTCTGTTTTTGTGCCAGTACCATACCGTCTTGATGACTGTAGCTTTGTAGTATAGTCTGAAGTCAGGGAGCCTGATTCCTCCAGTTCCTTCTTTCGTTCTCAAGATTGCTTTGGCTATTCGGGGTCTTTTGTGTTTCCATACAAATTGTGAAATTTTTTGTTCTAGTTCTGTGAAAAATGCCAGTGGTAGTTTGATAGGGATTGCATTGAATCTATAGATTGCTTTGGGTAGTAGAGTCATTTTCACAATGTTGATTCTTCCAATCCAAGAACATGGTATATCTCTCCATCTATTTATATCATCTTTAATTTCTTTCATCAGTGTCTTATAATTTTCTGCATACAGGTCTTTTGTCTCCTTAGGTAGGTTTATTCCTAGATATTTTATTCTTTTTGTTGCAATGGTAAATGGGAGTGTTTTCTTGATTTCACTTTCAGATTTTTCATCGTTAGTATATAGGAATGCCAGAGATTTCTGTGCATTAATTTTGTATCCTGCCACTTTACCAAATTCATTGATTAGCTCTAGTAGTTTTCTGGTAGCATCTTTAGGGTTCTCTATGTATAGGATCATGTCATCTGCAAACAGTGACAGCTTTACTTCTTCTTTTCCAATTTGGATTCCTTTTATTTCCTTTTCTTCTCTGATTGCTGTGGCTAAAACTTCCAAAACAATGTTGAATAATAGTGGTGAGAGTGGGCAACCTTGTCTTGTTCCTGATCTTAGTGGAAATGCTTTCAGTTTTTCACCATTGAGGATGATGTTTGCTGTGGGCTTGTCATATATGGCCTTTATTATGTTGAGGAAAGTTCCCTCTATGCCTACTTTCTGCAGGGTTTTTATCATAAATGGGTGTTGAATTTTGTCAAAAGCTTTCTCTGCATCTATTGAGATGATCATATGGTTTTTCTCCTTCAATTTGTTAATATGGTGTATCACGTTGACTGATTTGCATATATTGAAGAATCCTTGCATTCCTGGAATAAACCCCACTTGATCATGGTGTATGATCCTTTTAATGTGCTGTTGGATTCTGTGATGTAGTCTTTTTTATTGGAATAATATATGATCATAATTTTTTGTTTGTTTGTTTTTGGTTTTTTTTGGCTGTGTTGGGTCTTCGTCGTGGCACAAGGGTGTCTCTCTAGTTGCAGGTGCGGTTTTCTCTCTCTAGTTGTGGTATGTGGGCTTAGTTGCCCAGTCAGGGATCAAACCCCCATCTCCTGCACTGGAAGGCGGATTCTTTACCATTGGACCACCCAAGGAAGTCCCGATCATAATTGTTAATTGAGAAAAAAGTGTTATAAAACTACCCAAAAGGGCTTCCCTGGTGGCGCAGTGGTTGAGAGTCCGCCTGCCGATGCAGGGGACACGGGTTCGTGCCCCGGTCCGGGAAGATCCCACATGCCGCGGAGCGGCTGGGCCCGTGAGCCATGGCCGCTGAGCCTGCGTGTCCGGAGCCTGTGCTCCACAACGGGAGAGGCCACAACAGTGAGAGGCCCGCGTACCGCAAAAAAAAAAAAAAAAAAACTACCCAAAGTCTGACTCCTTAAAAATATACATAGAAAAATCCCTGAAAAACATACAGCAAGGCATTTCCAGCAGTTGTCTCTAAACAGTTTTTATTATGGTTGCTTTTTGTTCTTATTTTTCCTTTTCCCTTTTTCTTGTTTCTATGTTAAGATACTTCTGTCATTAATATGCATTGTTTTAGTCATAATATAAAATGAATACAACAAGCTTCATTTGAGAAGAATGATATGGTTGCCAAGGCAACAATAATTCCAGAAGTTTGGAATGCCCCTTTGTATGACTATGTGCAAGTTATACACCTCCCTTGAGACTCAGTTTACTCATTTGTGATAATGGAGTAACAACACCTATTCACAAAGTTGTTGAGAGGATTAATAAGGCAAAGTGTATAAAAGTGTCTGACATTGCCTTCAGCACATTGATGGGAGGTCAATATATACTGAATCACCATCTGAATGATAGGTCAACAATCTGTATTTCACACAAGGATTAACAAATTAGAATATATGCTAGAGTATACCACTTTGATAGCTAAAAAAAATCTATTATTCAAACACAAACAAGGTAGCATTTAGCATGGAATATAGTGAGATCACTCTTAATCTGCTGTGTGAAGGGTAGGTAGAATGTGGACATTTGGAAGGGCATGACCAGCTAAACTCAAATTAATCCAGGCACCTACTTCACCAGCAGAAGCCAGAGCCCATGACCTCCCTTATATGAGTGCAAAGACAGAGTAGTGCAACCATGCATGTTAGGCTCATTCCTTGTGAAAATGGAAAATGTCAACTAAAAATAACTGTCTTTAAATACTACCATTAACAAAACCCAAGAGTTTTAAGCAAACAGATGTCTAAGAAGAAAGTTACTTTCTAAAACATAAGTGGGACAATGCAACCTGCCAAATTGCTATGTATTCAGTTTCTAAGACACTGATATTGGCAAGTTCTATATTGCTCTCTATAGGTAGAAACTCCAGACAATGAATGAAGAGCAAATGGTACTTCTGAGCCTGGGGAGGAATGGTTTACACAGCCATTTAACAAATATTTATTGAGCGGGTACTATGTGGCATGCTCTGTGGTAGATACTAATGGCAATGGGATAAGATCCTCCCTGCCCTCATGGAATTTTCCATGATAATGGTGAACTAAGGTAGATGAGACACCAAGAAACCTGTTTCATTTTGTGTTCTGTTAAGAGTGACTTGCATATGCTACACAAGAATGCAGTGCCTTGGTTTCTTTCTATTCTTAAAATATGGAAAACAAAGCTACCTTTCTTGATGATAAAATATATGAATAATTGGAAATTGTCTCAAGCCTTTGTTGAAAAATGCTTTTCGGAAAATGCTGGGATGTTTTTCAGACAATATTTTGATACTTTCCTTTATCCTTGTTTCTTCCACTGAAAAGTCTTGAAAAGCAACAAATCAAAATTCTCTATTTTACTTAAGCCCTTTTCTCTTTACTTAAAACTTTGGAGTCTGTTTTTATTTTTTCTTTTCTCTTCCTTCCTCCCTCCTTTCTTCCCTCCCTCCCACCTTTCTTCCTTCTCTCCTTCCTTCCACACGTTATTCCTCTCCAGCCCCTATGTTTAAATACATTATGGTGGAATTGCAAATATGTAATTTGTTTATTTCTCTTTGCCCCCAAGTTGTTCTCCAATCGACTTTATTTTTCAAAAGCAATATAAAGGTTCATCTTTCAACTGGTTAATCCAGGCAAGCTGTTTGTTGGTTCTGTTCTCTCAACTGTTGAGTAATAGTTATTGGATTCAAAAGGGAGAGAGTTGGCTTGTGTCATACAGTGTGGGCCAGGTTCTTGTCTTGCACAGTTGTGCCAGTGCACCTGAAACCCCACCAGCAATGCATTCCTTTCTCTGTACCCTGGCACCTCTTGGCTACCAAGTCAGGTCCAACAGTGGCCATGGCTCACAGGCCCAGCCGCTCCGCGGCATGTGGGATCCTCCCGGACCGGGGCACGAACCTGTGCCCACTGCATCGGCAGGTGGACTCTCAACCACTGCGCCACCAGGGAAGCCCCAAGCCAGGTCCAACAGACTTCATTGATGACTTAGTGAAGAACACACACTTATATTTGGCTAAAACAAGGGTGAAACTCATGTTTTAAAATTTGAAGTAAGAACCAAATTGTAGTTTACAAAAATGAAGGTCTAATCATTTAGCTCATTTGTTTATTATCATTTGCAAATTCCTTATGGTAGGCTACAGCCTCAACACACTTTGACCCCCACCCCTTGTCTGGCTTCAACTCGTATTATTTTCCTTCTTGATCATTACCCTTAAGCTACACTCTTTTCTAGAACATACCAAGCTCATTTCCTCTCCAGGTCTTTTGCTCATGCCACTTGTTCCCTTCTCCTGGAATGGTCTCCTTTTCTCCAAATTACTTCTCCCTCTTCCCCACACCACCACCCCACCCGACCAGACTCCGCCATTAACTTAACACTTATCCTCCAGCTCCTCAGCTCAAACCTCATTTTCTCTGGGAGGACTTCCCCGACTTTCCAGATCAAGTCCTCACTTTAAACACATTTTTATGAACTGAAAGAAAGCGATGTAGCTGAAGCATGTGGAAGAAGAGTGGTAGTAGTATAGTTTCCAGTTGGAGAGGTAAGCAGGGGACAGACTAAGCATGACCTTGTAGGACTAGTTGATGATTTGGTTAGTAATAGTGTAAGAACAATAGAAAGCCAGTAAAGAGAATGTCAGTGATCAGATTTGGGTTTTGAAGAGATCACTCTGACTACTTTATGGAGAATCTGCTTAAATAGCAGAAAGGGATACACAACTGGTACCCCTGGTACACAAGGAGACCAGTTAGGAAGCTATTTGCAATAGTCTAGGAAGGAGAAAATGATGGCTTGGACCATGGTGGTGACCCTGGAGGTACAGAGAAGTTAGTGACAGATATATTAACAAAGTGAAATAAAATCAATAAACCTTCTTGAAGGATGAGATTTGAAGAATGAAGGAGAAGGTGGTGTTCAGGATTGTGCCTAGTCCTGGCTTGTGCAGTTAGATGGATGGCGGAAGACCAGCTTTTAAAGGTATTTGGGTGTGTGGAGGGAGTAGGGTTGAAGGTTGGTAAAAACACTTAAGGTTGTGGGCTGGCTGCAGATTTTAAACTAAAGTTTGTAAATTACTTTGTAGAGTGTTTTATTGTACTATTACAGCTTCATAATAATTATAGCTTACACTTAGTGAATAGGTACTTGTGCCAGGCACTGTTCTACATGCTTCACATATATTACATCACCTAAGCATCAGTAAATGATAATGTTAATGATTCCATCATTATCATTATCATTATTGCAATATATTGTGCCTTTCTTTCCTGGACAGAGTTAGTTAACACAAGCAATTTTTTCTGTCCAATTCTCCTTTTTATAGACTCCATACAGTAAAGTACCATATAGTATAGGCACATTCTTTAGAGAAATTACAGTGCAGTTGATTAGATTATAGCTATCTTTAGTTCTATTCTAATCCTGAAGGCATATCCTGGACTAGTGACATTGTTTAGCTTCTGACATTCCCATGCATGTAACCTACTTATAAATCTGTACTCAGAGTGGGTTATCTTCTCCTGTGTATTGATTCAGACTAACAATTAACTTCATTCTTATAAAGTGATTTTACCTGGCATTATCCCTAAATTTTCATGGTTATTTACTAAAGCCACATATGTACTCACTAGAGCATTCTTGCCCAATCTGGGACAAAGAGCTCATTAGGGTTAAAAATATAATCTCAAATTTTTGCAAAGTCAGCTCAGCAAGAAACCCAGCTGGCAGCCTTTTTGTTTTATTTTTAAAATTCAGTTTTATAAACTGAGGGCAGAAAGTCTCTTAGAGCTTTCTCTGGCCTAAACGCTGACAATTCAAGGACTTCAAAATGCTTACATATAGCTCATTTGGGGAACCTGTGAACTAGCTGGACTAGTCTACATTTGAAATATCAAGGTATAAAAAAATTTGCACAGGTATTTTGGAAATGGATTCAAATTGGCAGGTTGCGTGCTATTGTCACTTTTGATCAACAGCACCAACTTTGTTTGGGAATAGATCTTCTTTTGCCTATTAAGATGGGGGGGTAGTTAAAAAGGGAAAATGTTATTTGTATTGCACAAGAAAACATTAGCAACACAACATCGTAAATCAACTACACTTCAATTTAGAAGAAGGAAAGAAAGAAAGAAAGAAAGAAAGAAAGAAAGAAAGAAAGAAAGAA
>NW_020837998.1:10572322-10774340 GCF_003676395.1 Aethalodelphis obliquidens
GAAAGAAAGAAAGAAAGAAAGAAAGAAAGAAAGAAAGAAAGAAAGAAGGAAAGAAAGAAAGAAAGAAAGAAAGAAAGAAAGAAAGAAAGAAAGAAAACATCAGCAGATATCCATTACACTAGACAGGCAGAAGAATCAAGAGTGTCTTCCTCTCTCAGCTTGATTTTAGGTGGAAAATCACTTGGGCCAAATCAAAACAAAACAAGAGTGGCATTAGAGATGGTATTTAGATTTTCTTGGAGACATGGAGCATGGAAGCATAGATTACTGTATAGGCTTTATGAGCTCTTCATTTGGTTTCAAAATCTATTGCAGTGATCTCAGAACTTTAACTTTTGTCAAGAGTAGTGAAAGAGAAAAGCAGGCATGACTAAAATAACTGACAGACTAAAATCCTAAGCAAGATTTGGGATATAGTACAGTCTGTGGGGCTCAGCTCAGCCTCACTAGCCACATTCACACCCATTTATAAAACAATCAGGAAAAAACTCCTCTAATGAGGGATTGCCAAAGAAGACACTTGATAGGATTTATATGTGAGGAAAGCTCTTTGATTCACAGAAGAGAGGATGATACAGGAAGCTGAGTAACTACAGCTGCCAAAAAAGGGGATAAATAGCAACTCACAATTGGATGATTTGCAATATACGGCAACAGGAAAAGCTGCCTTACTCTCTTCATGATGGCAGTGGCACCTTGGAGCTATCCACACCACCAAGGAAGAAAGCTGATGGAGCCTGAGAGGCAGCCTGTGTCCTTGCTCTGAAGTTGATTTGCCCAGTCAGTCAAATGCACGTGGGAGGTTTGACTTTGTCGTTCACACTGGTCCAGATGGTGCTGTCCAAAGCCAGAATCTCTGGGCCACAGGAGCAGCATGGAGAAGCTTTCAGCTCCCTGAATCAAATTCTGGCTCTTGCAGCAAGCAAGTCATGGAAGAGTGCCAAACTTTTCCAGCCAAAAAGCTACTGAATTTCGCTTTCTTTCTTACTTTCATCCAACTCTTTGCTTGAAATATTAGAGTTGTAAAATGTGAGTTATGAAGAAGTTTTTTCTTCATTTTCAAGACTATTTCTGATGCTTTGTATAATGACATCACCCCAAATTAAGTTTTAAAATAAAAGAAGCTCTTCATTTACATTTTTCTTCAAACTGCACTTGATTTAGAAATAAATGCTTGAGTTCAAAACGCAGAGTACAGCTTGTAAATCATTTTCTTTAACTGATAAGCCCATTGCAATTTTACATGGCATGCCAATTAGTACTGGCTGAACTCTGTCACTGGAACAGTGTTCACAAGTGACCCTTCCACACCATATCATAGGGATTTCGGTTCACATCTTTCAGAGCTGCCTTTGCCTTCCATCTGATCCTATATACTTTGTCTTATGTATAGATGATTATCTCTACCAGACCACAAGCCCCTTTGAGGGCAGGGGATATGTCATGTTTATATGCCTCTACGCTTCCTCCTTTCAACCCAGCCTAGTACTCTGAGGAGTAAACACTCTAAAATGTTTGCTAGAATTGTATTTTATTTTCCAGTCACTTATTTCACCCTTTAAGGTAACACTTTTTTTTTTTTCTGATCCTGCATCACAAGCTAAGAGAATTAAGTGTTTTTCTGTAGTGATGTCCCAAGAGCTTTCTGAGAAACGAGGTAATGTAAACCAGGTAGGAAAGGGATAGAAAAAGTGCTATCAAGTAGTTCAGCCTGGTGCCTAATGTTCATTAAGTTCCTTGTCACGTTCTTTTAGTTTTCAAACATCTTCAGGGTCTAAGTTTATGAAGAAAGACTCATTTTCTTGGCTGGGAAGAGATTATCATTATTTAATTTATCAAAATTAAATCATAAAATATTTATCATTATTGTTAACCTCACCAATATGCTGAGAAATTCTACAAGTCATACAGGCTCTTCTTTAGTTCAGACATAAGTACCACCTCTTTTAAGAAGCCTTCAGTGATTGTCTTGCCCCACATTTATTTCTCTCTTCTCTAACCTCTTATAATACTGTACAGCATAGCTTAGCATTTAGTATACTACTGGAATTATAAACTCTTGAGGGCAGAGCTATGTTAACTTTCTTCATTTCCCCCAATGTCTCCTAGCATGGGGATCAGACTCTACAATAGTTGATACTTTATGTGTATGATTCAGAATTTATATTCTCAGCCTTATCATTTTCACCATTAAATAATCCGTCTGATAATTCCATTTGGATGGCCCCATATTGTCTCCAGTTCAACATGCCTAACACTAAACTCATAAATTTCCTTAAAACTAGATTCCTGTCTTGACTCAGTAATTTTTTTGAGCCACCTAGGCCTTAAACTCACTGTAACCTTTGACTCTCTCCTTTCTTTTCTTTCACATCCAATCATAGCTCTCAAATTCAGGCCTTTCAAATTTTCCTCTCCCTATTTCTATCTGCTGCTAACTTCCTAATCCAGCCTTTATCATCTGACACTTAGACTATTTCAATGATCCCCTAAATAATCTATCTTGAGTCTCAACTTCATCTACACCCTGAAAGTATGCCTTCACTACCAGATTTATTTTCTTAAAACTCTGTGATAGTATGTCTTGCTCAAAATTTGGCTTGCCATTGCCATTCAAGTGGCTTGTCACTGCCCTCAAAGGTGAAGTCCAAATTCCTTAGCCTGGTTTCCAAGGCCTTCTATATCTTTTCTAAACGTAAACAACTTTTCTAATTCCCCTATAAAAACAAGTGAATCTAATTAATGTCCCTAAAATATGCTCCACATATCCCCTTGTTTGTACCTTTGTTTCTGTTGTTCACACTGTTAGGAATGCTATTCATCTTCCTCTCTGCCAATGTAATTATTATTGATCATTTCAGGTGCAACCCCAGAGTTGAGCACAATGCTTGGTGCAATAATGATTTGTTGAATGAATTGATCTTTTCCTTTTTTAGGGTTTATGTTGCACTCATTATCTTTACAAATAATTTGACACTTAGCAAATTTTCCTCACATTGTTTAATTTTGATGTCTTTCTAGAGTTTAGCCACAGTAGACATCTGACCCCTTCATTATGTCTCCTAGTATAGTCATATCAAAGTATTTATATGTTAAGATACATGTTATTTTTTTAAATTAATTTTTATTGGAGTATAGTTGTTTTATGTTGTGTTAGTTTCTACTGTACAGCAAAATGAATCAGCTATATGTATGCATATATCCCCTCTTTTTTGGATTTCCTTCCCGTTTAGGTCACCACAGAGCACTGAGTAGAGTTCCCTGAGCTATACAGTAGGCTCTCATTAGTTATCTATTTTATATGTAGTATCAATAGTGTATACGTGTCAATCCCAATCTCAGAAATATGGAATGCTTCACGAATTTGCATGTCACCCTTGTACAGGGGCCATGCTAATCTTCTCTGTATCATTCCAATTTTAGTATATGTGTTGCTGAAGCGAGCATGACCCCTCTCCTTTAGAGCCCTATATTCTTAAAGTCAAAATTGATATTATTTAGCATTTCTTGGTAAAACCTTTATTTTTTTCCAGGATATTAAGGTAATTGTCTTCTGAGATGATATTATGTGAGTATCCTCAAATTTTACATGGTTGGATGCAGCAAAAGTTAAATCTACTGTACTAGAAAAACCAACAATAGCACTCACAGATGACAGCATAGTTACCCTGTACTTTAGCTACCTTTGATAACTGAGCAACATATTGATTTGATCATTTATCAGTCAATTTTCAAGATAGTAAAAACAAAAAAATCAACCCTACCAAGTCCACATGCCATGTGAATTGTAACACAGAATATCACTTCCAATCTTTGTAATTTTGTAACTGAATAAAAAGGGAAACATATAGTTCATTCATAAGATACTTTGTCTATATGTTGCTAGCATCAAGATGGATGGCAACATTCCTGCTCATAGAACAGGCAGCTTCAAGGTATCTATTCTCTCCTCACATTGGAACTGGATACTATTCATTTCAATAAGTACATATGCTCTGTGAATAATCAGAAATATCAGTAAGACTGAGTTAGGAAGTATGATTCCTTATTGAGAGGCTAGTGAGGAGAGGGGAAATAATATAATGTATTGCAATCCTTTTGGGACAGGTGATCCCCAACATTTATTTCTTGTTGTTTTTACAGATCCCTAAGAAACATTCTAGCTGATGCAATGAATAAAGATAAAGTGGCAAAGGATAGGGACTCAAAGTCACCCAGCATATAGAGTTCTAGAATTCTTGGCTTATAATTTAAATAGGTGTGTATGTGTGTGAATATGTAAGTGTATGTATGTGTGTGTGTAGTTTGCATGTTTGCCCCCCCCCCAAAAAAAGGGGAAGAAAAAGGAAAAGAGAAAAAGGGTCTTAGTTACAGTGTATTTGGTTGTAGGTCACAGAAGCCCACTAAAATTAGCTTAAGTGAAAAAGGGGAACTTTTTGTAAGAAACACGGTGTCTCAAGGAAACCCATGGTAGAAAAGGTAGTTTCCATCTCAGGGATAGCTGGAAACTGACTGTCAAGAAACTGGGAAGCTTCTCTTTTTTTAGCACCTCTTTTCCAGATCAACTTTCATAATATCAGCAAATACAAAAGCATGGCCTCCTTACAACTTCTGAATTTCTAATATTCTTGGTTTATCCAAATAGCAGAGGCTGACCCACATCTTTGCATCACAAGTCCATATTCCTAGGAGAAGAATCTGGTTGGCACACCGGAGGTAAATATTCACCCTCATCTGATCAGCTATGGCTTAGGGGAGGGCCCAGAAGAAAAATCAGCACAGATTAGGTTGAAGGTTTCCACATGTCCAGTCATCTTGGGCTCAGAGGGTGATGCAGTATCGAGTGCATGGTACATATATAGCAGCTAGGGCCCACCCCTGCTGGGGGATTGCAGGAAATGGGGTTGTGAGATTGGCGAATACACTAAAAAGTGAATATTATAGCTAAAGATAGGGGATAGGAAAGAGGGAAGAGAAATAGAGGAGAAAGAAGCAGAAAAAGGGAGAAATTTAACCATCTAAGTGTTATATAGTCATTTAGGATTTTTTAAAAAATAAATTTATTTATTTACTTATGACTGCATTGGGTCTTCATTACTGCGTGCGGGCTTTCTCTAGTTGTGGCAAGTGTGGGCTACTCTTCATCATGGTGTGCAGGCTTCAGTAGTTGTGGCATGTGGGCTCAGTGGTTGTGGCTCATGGGCTCTAGAGCGCAGGCCTAGTAGTTGTGGCACATGGACTTAGTTGCTCTGTGGCATGTGGGATCTTCCCAGACCAGGGCTCGAACCCATGTCCCCTGCATTGGCAGGTGGATTCTTAACCACTGTGTCACCAAGGAAGTCCCTGTCATTTGGCTTTGTTATAATACACAGTTCAGGGCAATTGCTATTTCTCATTGCTGTATTATTTATTGTTACTATTCTGTTTACATTATCTTATTGATATGACTTTTTTTTTTTTTTTTTTAGCAGTACACGGGCCTCTCCCGTTGCGGAGCACAGGCCCCGGATGCGCAGGCTCAGCGGCAATGGCTCACAGGCCCAGCCGCTCCACGGCATGTGGGATCCTCCCGGACCGGGGCACGAACCTGTGTCCCTTGTATCGGCAGGCGGACTCTCAACCACTGCGCCACCAGGGAAGCACGATATGACTTTTTAAAACTTCATATCGTGATGATATATTTGTAATTATAATTCAACAGCAGTTTATTACACACATAATATAATTTTCTATCCTAAATAAAACATCTAAATGAAAACCTAGATAGGCCTTTTATATACTCATTAACGTAATATGTAAAAATCAAGACAGTGCCTAGAATTCTATATGCAGTGCCCTACTTTGGTGAGGCACAGTTTATCAATTACCATGCAGTTCCGTTACATTTTTTTAAAGTGTCCATATCCATTAGCTGGAATTAAAATGACATATTTATAAGATTAAATAGTTTTGCATATAGTCCAGTAGCATCTATATTTTACCATGCTGGTGTCTGAAAATGCTTACTTTTCTTTCAAACTCATTACAAGTGTATTTTTAATTAACTAAATTGCTGCATCATCTTTCATTTCTTTTAGCAATATCCTTGGAGAGGTCACTATGAATTTTGACAGTAGGCATTGAATTTTAAGAGCTCTTTCAGTCCTGTGGGGCAAACAATCTGGCCTGATACAGGTCAGGTGACTGTGACATGTGGGAACAGGGACTGTAAGGCTGGCAAAATTTAGATTGGTGGTAGTTACAGAAAAAAAAGTAATAAAAGTTTTAAGGATAAAGGGGTTTTTTTAAATAAATAAATTTATTTATTTATTTATTTTTGATTGTGTTGGGTCTTCATTGCTGTGCGTGGGCTTTCTCTAGTTGTGGCGAGTGGGGGCTACTCTTTGTTACAGTGTGCAGGCTTCTCATTGCGGTGGCTTCTCGTTGCGGAACGCAGGCTTCAATAGCTGTTGCGCACGGGCTCAGTAGTTGCGGCTCGCGGGCTCTAGAGCGCAGGCTCAGTAGTTGTGGCACACAGGCTTAGCTGTTCCGCGGCATGTGGAATCCCCCCGGACCAGGGCTCGAACCTGTGGCCCCTGCATTGGCAGGCGGATTCTTAACCACTGCACCACCAGGGAAGTCCAGGGATAAAGGTTATACATTATAAAATACATTCAAAGGCAAATGTGAATTGAAAAGAGAGCAGATAGGCAAAAGAAATTCTGGGGGGCTGAAGAAAGTGATGATGAAGGCACTGATGAAATGATTGCACTGAAGCACTCGGCTTTATTCATTAGAACCAGGTTGGTGATGTGGATAAAAGTACTGGGCTGGAAGTTAAGAGACTTGGGTTCTAGTTCAGGGTGAGACATTTCTGGGTGTGCAACTTTGGGCAAGTCACTTATCTTCCCCGAGTCTCAGTTTCCTTTTTGGCAAAATGAATGGGTAGGAGGAAGTGGACTCTAAGGTACCTGCCCAGACATTTGATCCTATGACCTAAAATGATTCTTAGAACTGTAATTTTCGATTCTGCTAATCCATGCAATTTCGTCCTGTCAGGGGTCGGTATTAACAATTGATATGATCCAATGATATCTATAAAAAGACTGTTTAGTTTGCATATTTCCTTTCTTTTCCCTGAGGTTGCATATCTTTTTCATGCTGCCCTGGCTTCTCCTTGGTGATGAGAAAGGAATTTCATTTGCAGGAAGAAGCTGAGGGAGGCTGGGTGCCTTGTGATGAATGGGAAGTTATGGGGAGGGTAGCAGCCTGGAACACGTTGAGTTCTATCTCTTCTGGTACTCTCTCACTGGGTAGTAATGGTGTTAAATCGGGGACTAGCATAATACAAGTTTGACAATCATAAGGGACAGAAATGCAAAGCAAAGGCGATGGTGTTATCAGGTGGCACCCTCTTCACTTCATCTCAGGCAAGCTTCAGGATCGGAGAAAAGGTTAAAAGTGTGATCCAATTTGTAATTTGGAGATAGAAGAATTCATTTTCTAATAGGAACGCTAAACTATATATATAAAAAGAAACTTTTATTAAAACAGTTCTACCACAGTGATTAAGAAGTAGGGCAATTTTCATCATGTAAATTATGTTTTCAAATTAGATTTAAATAACAGTAATACTTTTATTCATGTTATACACCATTTAAAAGAAATAAATAATTTGGTTAAGTTCTCGCATTTTCACGAGGTGAAATTCTATCACAATCCTTGAGTAATTGAAACTGTGGTAATTTTTAGAACCATCCAATTATAGGAATTTGGTGCTATTATTTTCCTAATAAAGTTAGTTTTCACTTACATGTGTCTGTCATTTCCTGTTGATATGAGGATGTTTTAAAAGTCTTTTTCTCATGAGCTCTGGATATTATTGTACCTGTAGCAGGATATTTATTGACAATGTCAGATAAATGTAGAGCCCATAAAAGAAGGCATGATTATAAATTTTAGTATGCCTATTTATTTCTGTTTTTCTGCCAGTATCAATAAACAATTGTGAATACTTTTCTTTAACCTATTGACCATAGTACATTGAGTGGAAGTCTGGAATTTCACAAATAATTTAATGGAAACGTTAATGCATGTGTACTCAATAGTAACGGAAGAGTAAAGATAGGATGAACTGGACCAGTGCCTCTTAATGTTCTGAGAATTATGTCTTTTTCTGTTTTGACAGGATTAAAGTTGAAGGAATTCAGGTCAGTGTGATCATGAGGCTTTGCCCTCTGTTCACCCTTAACTGTAGTTTTAAGATTGGAGAAAACTGTAAGAGCATCAGGAAAATTTAAAGTTCAGTTAATTATTTAACTGATCCTTGTCCAGACATTTATTCAGTGAGTCCACACATGTCCCAGGCATTGTACTAGGCTTTGGGGATACCAAGTTTAATTGACCCGGTCCCACCTCTCAAGGAGGCCACAATTCCAGAATTAGACTCTGTATAATACAGGATAGACAAGCTGCACAATGTCTAGAGACTCGGTGTGTGCTGGGGGGTGGGCAGTGCAGTGAGTGGAAGAAGGAGGGGTTATAGGAACAACTTGTGACAATTCCCACCTCAGCAAAGTCAGTTTAATAACTCAGATCTGTAATCGATAAATGTTGTTTTGGAAAAATAGCTCCTTGCTCCTAGAATCTCCTGCTCCCTTTAAGGAGTTAATTTGCCTCATCTCCCAGGAGTGAGAGATGGACAAAAAGCAGAGTGGAACTTGGAAGCAAAAAGAGAAAGATCAATTTATTTAAGCCTAAAATCATGCTTTTAAACTATGGACCCCTGTGTAGAGATATTATGGGTCTAAATATTATTGCACTATATATCTAAAGGTTGGGGTTATTTTTAGTTTAATGACAAAATCTATGTTTTTAAAGGTCAGCCAATGAATTAAACATGTGTGTGGTAGATTTTTGCATTGCTCTACCATTTCAAGGATACAATCCAGTGGAGAAGGCGATGTGCCTGCTGTACAATGAAATCAGGTTGAAATCAGGTTTTGTTATCTAGTAGGCTTTCTTGAAAATTTATGAGGTTGAAAAGGAGAAAAAAGTCAATTCTGTTTTTAGGAGTAAGTGTGGGCAGTAGTTTAACACAATTACAAAACCGTCACCCTCAAAATAAAAACATGCATTTAACCACGGCAAAAATTACAGTTAACAATGTGCAGGCTCATTGAAACAATGAGAAACACATTGTTACAGAAACACATTGATCTGTAAATTAAATGCAGCTCTTTGAACTGAAGCCCACTGAGCAGTTGGAGGGGGCTGTGTGAGGAAGACCTGTCTCTTGAGTGTGTAGGGAAGTGGACAAGGAGAGAAGCCTTGACACCCGCAAACCTAAAGAAACCAGAATTGTGGTAAACGCTAGGTTGTAAAGGTCTGACAAAAAAATGATTATTAGTGACTCGTCTGTTAGTGACCAAGAAAATGAAGAAAGCTCACTTGAACAATATCAGGTGGCTTGAAAATATAGGATAATGTCAGAATAGTTTCAGATATTAACAATATTTTTATTTAATAGCCTTGTTAAAGATCGATGGACACTACATTCAGAGCTGATATCAGTTTTTTGTTTTTTTTTTTAAATTACGATGACCACGAAGAACAAAGATTTGCCAGCTTAGAAACATGATAGCAAGACAAAAACCAAGGCCTAACCTGGACAGGTTTGCAATGAATACCATAGATGGGAATAGAATGCTTGTAGATACTGAGTGGTAAGGAAATAAATATAGGTAATATCTTCCTCTATCTGGCCCCTGCTAATTCCATTTCTCAACAAAAACAACAGCGAAAACAACCACAGCAATAAAAAGGATTAAGGGATGGCTCATTAAAATATGCAGGAGGGCAACATTGAAATGCAAGAAAAATAAAATCCAAATAGTACATCCCCTGTATAAGAGTATTAGAGAATGTTTGTACAAAAGGCATCACGCCTAAAACAGTACTTGGAGCAGAGGGTTAGTCTACAATACAGTATGGGAACTCAAGGGAGGCTCTTCATTAGCATTTATAAGAACTGTTTGATAAAAGACTGACTGAAGGGATTATCTAGCTCTGGACTATTGCTGGTTTTCAAGGGGTCAGAGGGTGAATTCAGCTAGAAGGAGTGGGCTATTCCCTCAAACAGGCTTTACCTAAAAAGGATTATCAGCAATTTTCACCTCATTTGTGTGAGAGTCACAGCAATGAAGAAATTTCCCCTCATGAAATGTCAAACCTTTTCCAAGCATACTATTTAATTATCACAGTCTAAGTTTCCCACTAAGAGCAGATCCCTGTCCTCAGAGAGTTAACATTCCAATACGGCCACTTTAAGGAGGAAAACACTGGCTATATTTTGAAGTACCTAAACAGTAGTAGACAAGTAGTTTGCAATGGCCAATTCTTTGTGTAGGGGGGTCGGCAACTAAAGCATGGAGTTTCCAGAGCAAACTGGTACTTTCTTTGAAGTAAAGTGCTCCTATGTTTAAGGTAAATTACCTCTTCCAGGAAGACCATTTTGTGCTCTAAAGAAGTAATTTAGTTCAGAGGGGAATCAATTCAGTATCATTAAGCTTTTCAGGAGCTACATTTTCTATTATAAGCAAATCCTGGATAAGGTAATTTGCCTCAATTAGATGATCACTTTGAATCCAGGAGGGACTATATTTTACTTACTTTACTCATAGTCATCAATTTTATTCTGATTGCCCAGGTGTGTATGGAAATGTGTTATGTATTATATACAAGATTAATAAAATAAGACGTGATCCCTTGTTCAAAATAGCATATGTTCGACAGTACCTTAGCACATGTCCCAGTTACTGTTAAACTTGGATTAAGTCCTTGGGACTTACACCCTGGTCTGTTGAGAATATACAAAACGTGGTCCTTCATTAAAAGGAGTTTATAAAGTTTTTATTTTTGACAGGAAGGCACCTGGGGTAGACAACAGAACAGACCTGGTCTAACTTTCATGGATGCGGTAAGGACTGACTTTTTAACAACTATGAAAATGCTTTAAATATTAAGCCTTATGGAACCGCTAATTACATTTATTATTTAAAAGGCATAATGGGAAGAAATAAAGCCAAGAAAAAACATGGGAAAATACCTACAGTTAGTGCCAAATATCAGGTCTTCCGATGGCTAAAGAGTAAGTGAAAGTTACTGGTAGAAAATCTATTACTGCAGTGACTTAAAATGAGAATACAGGAAATGTGCTGGAGGAAAGTGAAAATCATTCAGATGCCACAATTTAAACATTAGGCAATGACCAGCTGGCCACCCTCTTGCCTCCCTGGTTCATAATCTGTCAATAAATCACACATTAATCAACACTTACTGTGCTTTGCCTATAGAACGATCAAAGTAGTCCTGTTGTTCTTTTCACAGCCCTTCTTACTTAGGGTGCATCACTGCACCTGAACTGCAAACAGATGGAACTCTACTTTGCTTGTAACCCAAGTCACTTGTCAAACATACTGTAGACTTCCATATATTGCAAATCTGGTGTTGTAAAAATTGAGATGGTAGAATAAATCGTTTCAAAGCAAAAGAATATTGGTTTTGTTATTTAGCAACACAGTATACCTAAGACATTTTCTACTCTAAGAAACAGAATTGGCTTCAACTGATATCCACCAACAACCAAACACCTCACCACCACAACAAAATCACACCTAGCTATGTTTTCATTTGGCCTTATTTAGCTTACACAGTATCTTAAATGCATTTAGGAAACTAGACAAAGAGAAAAATCTTTTCAATGCCTGAGTTTTTAAAAAATTCTTTCACTGTATGGTGTTATATACCTTGGCAACAATCATTTTGGTAACCTAATCACACAATCACACATGTTCACTGTTGCTGTGTTATAAGGTAACTAAGGAGAACTGAGTGGCGGCTGGAGATGCCTGACACTCTGGTCTGAGGGGCGGCCATTGGCTCAATGGGGGGCTGGGGGTGGGTCACGGATGGCTTACACCTGGGATGGACTACCAGCCACCACATACCAGAAGTGGAGTCTAAGGCAAACCAAGGACACACTGAGCAACCAAGAGTGTCTGTTTTATACCTGAAGCAATCTCAGCAGCAGCAAGTACCTGTGGTAGATTTCTAGGTAGAGCTGAGACAAGCATTCTTAGCTGAGACACCAAGAGGTGGTTAAAGCAGTATTGAAACATCATTGTATCTGATTCGAAGGGGCAGAACTAGCTTGACAATGTATCAATGTATTTAATAAGCTGACAATGTAATAAAGATATTATCCATGGAAAAAAAGGTAACTAAGAATTTTCAAATGTGCTTTTTAAGCTTTGTTAGAGATACATTTGCTGATAGCAGATATTTTTATTTCTGAAAATAGGGAATTATCTTCATCAAAATAAATTAACCTAATTTCGGTACTCCTTTTATGGAAAAGTTCAAGGGCCTATGACCCAGAGATCTTGGCATAGAAAGATACTTTAAATTTATTTGTGTAGCTGAATTCTTGGCGGTTCTAACTGAACCTGGATTTAAAATACAGTTGATTCTTGTTATTTGCAGTAGTTATGTTTTATATAGTATCGAACTATTGCTCCTAGGGGAAATGCAAGGTTAGGTTCCTGTGAGCCTTTGGTCATAACATTTTCATCAATTTATCAATATATAACCTTGTTTTATGTGTGTTTCTCTCTCCCTATTTTTTTTTTTTTTTTTTTTTTTTTGAGGTACGCGGGCCTCTCACTGCTGTAGCCTCTCCCGTCGCGGAGCACAGGCTCCGGACATGCAGGCCCA
The DNA here is from genome assembly GCF_003676395.1 of Aethalodelphis obliquidens. Lineage (NCBI taxonomy): Eukaryota > Metazoa > Chordata > Mammalia > Artiodactyla > Delphinidae > Aethalodelphis > Aethalodelphis obliquidens. The sequence goes on from NW_020837998.1 coordinate 10,585,076, forward strand.
GCGGCCATGGCTCACAGGCCCAGCCGCTCCGCGGCATGTGGGATCCTCCCGGACCGGGGCACGAACCTGTGTCCCCTGCATTGGCAGGTGGACTCTCAACCACTGCGCCACCAGGGAAGCCCTATGTTTCTCTTTAAATACACCTTATTTAACACATTTTGTTAACTCATTAACATTAGGCTCATAGCCAACAACACTCATGCCTGAATGATGCTTACCTAACACATGTATTTTCTTTGTAAGTCACATTACAGCCTTTTTGAGCTTAGAAACACTTGACAGCACTTCAGCACTAGGCTTGGGGGCCATTTGAAACAGGAAAATCACCAACAAAACCCACAAAAAATGTAGCAACAAATAGACTGAACAAAGGACACTTGTTTACAGTATGAGAGCTGAAATAAGAAAGCCAAGTGCAGCCTTGTTTGACTTCAGCGGGGAACCTGCACACTGGCGACTCAAATTTTTCTTCACTGCATAAGTCCGCAAATGACAGAAAATGCACAGCATGAGTTGAATTTGAGTTATGATTTACAAATAAATTTTAGCAGGGAAACAAATTCACAAATGTGCAATCTGCAAATAATGAGGAGCGATATTGCCTATTACGCAGTGACTAATTTTGATACTTGTGTTTTAAAATGATTAAGTTATTCTGTACTTGCCAAGAATAAATTGTTTAGAAATACATAGAATTTTGCTTAAGTTTCAAATGTCACCCTTGGCCATTCATTTCAGAAAATCAATTTGAAGAAAAGTTTGATTTTCCCTCAATTTAGTCAAACATTGTAGTTATTTCAGCAGCCTTAATCAGAAGCTCAATAGCTGAGATTATAAATCACAAAGATACATGGAAAGGCAATAACAGGAAGAGAAATCAAGGACGAAAATACATGTGTAATGGAGCAGGACCCTGTGGGTGCTTCTTGGGACAGACCCCTTCCCTGTATCCTCTCCTTTAGCTCCTCTCTGAAGTACCTAGATAACAGTATCTGATGCACATTTCCCGAGTTGTTTTACAGGTGCTAAAACCCCCATCAAATGGAAGAGGTTAATTACTTGGTGACCTTGAGCACATAGCCCCCCAGGCCTACTGGAGACTGAGGATTCATAACGTTAACCCCTGTGACACTGCCCTGTTACCTCACCATCAACCAGTCAGAGAACTGTGCACGAGCTGATCACATACCCTGCAACCCCCCTCCCTCACCTGGCCTTTAAAAATGCTTCCCTGAACCCCATTGGGGAATTCGGGCTTTTTGATCACTAGCTGCCCTGGATTCTTTGCTTGGCACCCTGCGGTAAACACTGCACTTTCCTTCACCACAACCTGGTGTCAGTAGATTGGCTTTACTGTGCATGAGTAAGCAGACCCAAGTTTGGTTCGGTAACACATGTTCTCAGTATTGCAGTCTGTAGTAGGCTTAAAGAGCTGAGATGTGCTTAATCAACACTTGTGATGGGACCTGACAATTTCAATTTTATTTTACTGTTTATAATTGAAAATGGTCTGAGGAACAGGATGAATGGAAATATTTATTTGAAGATAATAATACCATTAAGTTAACTCCAAGACATATTACAATGACATTATTTGGACCATGCTTTTGTAACCTCCATTTTGAAGTACTTAGGATTGGCCAATATTTAAGACATGAACATTTGATTCCCTATGAAACAAGAATGGTCTAACAGCCATTTTATAAAGTGTGCTCTGTTGAAATGTATCATTTTGTATTGCCAAGAGAGCATACACTTTGAATTGAAAGGGAGTGGGAAGAAAATAGGGAATGACTTATGCACGGTACTTTAAGCTCATGACAGAAATAGCTCAGGCAATATGTATGTGGTCACTCAAGAAACTTCAAAGGGGCTGGTGTGGGAGGGAAGAAGAAGAAATATAAAGCTAACATTTCAATGAAAAAAATTTTAAATAGAAAATATTGAATGTGTAACATTGGCTGTAAAAAAAAAAGATGAGAAGCAAAAACTGTAAATGTTTAAAAACAAAAGAGTAGAATTGGACCAACACATGCAGATAACTAAAGTCTCATTAAAGAGGCTGTTATTAGGAAGATAGATTGAACTGTGCATGATTACCTTCTGCAGCGGCAAGTTTAAACATCAGCAGCAAAGAGATGGGAGTGATTTGATCTCTCTCTTATCTTGGCTTCATCATATGAAACTCTGTAAACTCCTTCCTGTCTTCTGTTTTTGCCATCAGTCTGTGGCTTCATACAACAGGTTTATCTTCTAGGCCACATTTATGAAAAAAGAAAGGAACTGAAGAAAAGGAAAAATCAAGCTCTTAAAAGGATGCCAATTTTGTCTAGAAACTAACTAATTACAGAGATAACAGGATTTAAAAACTTGTCTGAATTTCTTTTAATATACTTAAAAAGCACACTTTCTATGATTGAAATGATCCCTATGAAAAGGAAAAATGACTTTTAGCACATTACATTGGGCCATAATACATGCTCTTGGGACTTTTGATACCAGTCATTAAGAAGTATAAGGACAAGCCCAGAACACAGTTTTGTCTGGTAAGGTATGTCAAAATGTGCAGGCCCAGACGACTTGAGAGAAACTAGGGAGAACAGGCAAAGATATTTTAAAAACTTCTCACAAGACACTAGGGTTTTAGAAAACTGAGTGAGTTAGTTCCCAGCAGCATCCTTGGTTACAGTACTTGCCTATCTTAAAAGGATTCTTTGGTTTTATGTTAATTAAAGAGCTTTACCTCTGATAGTGTGAAAAGACTCTTATTCTCTCATTGGTCTTTCTATATGGTTCAAATGTGCAGAGAGTAACCACTAAGGTCTCCCTCATGCAGCAGATAGAATATGTGCTAAAATATAGGCCAGCAAAAACACTCCCAAGGGGTTTTTCACAAGTCTGAAGTTCTGACAGAACATTCAACTCTCCAGTAAAATATGTTTATTGATAGTTAACATTTATTGAGCACTTACTACATGCCAGGCTTTGTGTTAACCACTTTATATATATTAATTTGTTTAATTCTCACAACAGCCCTATAAGGTAGGTGCACTTGTTACCCACATTTTGCAGATAAGGAAACTCAGGCAAAAGAATGTTAAATAACTTACCCAAGAGCACACAGCAAGGAAGTGGTGGAGCCATGATTCAACCCTAGTTTGTATTATCCATCAACCTGATCACAATAAATTAATTGATCAGATTATCTAGCTAGTCATTTTGAAAGGTGGTAAGAGACTAATTCTCAGTATAGATAAATTTTAAGGTGAGTGAGGTTGACAGGGATTATGGGATACTCCAGAGAATGGAGAGTGTCCACATGGAGGACTGCAGAGAACCAAGAAGAATTATACGGATACTGAGTACTGAGAAACTTAAAGGGAAGAAAGAGAGTGCTCCAAAGGGGACTGCTAAAGGCACAACTTTCATAGCTTCACAAATTCACAGAGGCCCAGTTCTAATAATTACCATCAATATCAAAACACAGACATGCCTTAACATTCAGAATAGGTACAGAGCTGTGAAGCTGTGTGTAAAATAAAATCCTACCTCATCTCTGGATTCTCTTTCACCATAGAAGATAGTGGAGATGGTAAAAACTTTAGTGGGACATGTGGGCAAGGGGTAGGGTAGCTTCTTGTTATTGTGACCCCCTGGGTTAGGTGTGACCATCATGTCAACTGACTGAAGAAAGAATCAGGGAAGCTGCCCTTAATGAAGATCTTCCAGAGCTCTGCTATACCTTAACCAGATGCCAGTGAGAAGCAGGGTACAACAACTGGGTTTATCTATTAGATTGGAACTATCATAGTGTCCAACTGGGTCTGAGATAGAGAGCCGTGATGTAGTAATTGTGTTAATAAATGAGTGCTTCACAGTTCTGTAACTGAGGATTTGGTTAAGACAAAGCAACCAATTTTACTTTATTCATTTCATAGAGCTGAGATTCTTTATCTGATTGCTTCACTTCAGGGGATACAATGGTATACTACTCATAGGTATGTAGGCACATGCACACACAAGAGCACACACACATCACTTACTTCTCTTCTCAAACTCTCAGTGACTATACGGTAGGTACAATTTATTTCCAAGCTCGTACTAAATGGTATAAAAAGAATCTTCATTTACTAACTTTGGATTGGAGTAACCCAACAATTTAAGATGTTAACAGGTCATAAAATTTCTTTTTTACTTTGAGAGACAGTTTCCTCACTGTAGGATGACTGACACTTTAATTTTCATTTAAATAAGTCTAATTAGCCTTGGGCAGCTGGCAAGCTTTTTAGAATCACAGATACTCAGAGTTGGAAGAAACCTTAAGGGTAAGTCAGAATAACCACTCTTGACGATACAGTTCTTTCTGTATTATCCCACCCAAAACTCTGTCTTCCTTCCTTCCTTCCCTCCTCCTTTCTTTCTCCCTTCCTTTCTTTCTTTCTTTCTTTCTTCTCTCCTTCTCTCTTTTCTTCTTTCCTAAATTCACTTATTTAAATAATTTAGTGCCTATTACATGCCAGACAACTTCCTAAGTGATGCAGTCACAAAGATTAATAAGATACTGTCGTTGATTTTAAGAAACAGTTTAGTAGAGTTGACAGACATGCAGGCAGATCATTGTGGTACAGTGTGGGCAATAATAGAAAAAAATAAGAATATGAAAGGAACACATAGTACAGAGGAGAGAATGTTTAACTCTTTTCTGTAGTTGTAGTGGGGGTGGGCAGGGTTCAGACAAGGTTTCCCAGAGGAAGAAATGCCCAATCTGGGTTGTAAAGAGTAAGGTTTGCTAGGAGAACAAATAGTGGAAAGGGCAGAAAGAACAGCATATTTAAAAGGTAGAGAGATGAACCACCCTGGCGTGTTAGAAGAATTGTAAGGTGTCTGTCATGGCTTGTCATAGGTGGGGCAAGGTGGGGAGCAGGAGAAGCCAAGGCAGGAGAGGGAGAGCCTGAAGAAACTTGTCTTCGTGGACAAATGGGTAAGAGTCGTTAGGGGATTTTAAGTAACCTGTCACTATATTTCAAAAATACATTTTAGAAACTGAACAATTTTAAATGTATAAAAGTTCTTACTTACAGTGAACTGAAATCTTTCTCACCGCATCTTCTACCTCTTAGTCTTCATTCTCCTATGTGGAATCTTACAGAAGAAAGTTAACTGAATTCTTTGATACATGCCTTTCAAGTATTTACCTACGTATATGCCTTTCAAATATTTAACAATTATTTGGGTTAAACATTTTCAGTTCTCTTAAAAATGTATCCTCACAGAACTGTCTGCCTGTGAGATAGGTGAGAAGGGGGCAGGGCACAACCGTTAAAAGAATGTCACAACACTTGAGGATATGACAGAAACTGTTTAGGACCTACTAGGCCCAAGATGGTGGAAGGTCCGACTTCCAGTAGACCTTGAGCCTCATTATACACTCATTGTAATACATTAGCATATGCTAAATGACACACCCACCTGCTCCATGACAGTTCCCAGGCTGAATATAAAAAGGCCAAGAAGTGAGCAGTGGCCCAATTTCTGGAAATTTCCACCCTTTCTTCAAAATAGTTGGAATAATCCTCCTACTCATTAGCATATGAAACTACCCAGCCCATAAAAACTAACAACCCCATACCCCGGGACCACTGTCACCTTCTGAGAAGAACCACATTCTGCTTATGGAATGTGTATCTCTCTAAATAAACTTGCTTTCACTTTACTATGGCTCATTCTTGAATTCTGCCTGAAACCAAGGACCTTCACTTGGCGGCCCACCCTAGGAACTTTCCCGGGACCTGGGACGTAACCATTCTCTCTTGGCCCCTTCTCCTGCAACACCTAGAGGAAGAGAGTGGAGTATTTACCCACTGCCTCTTGTCTCCCCTTATTTGAAGGTAACATTTGGCCTGAGAGGGCTGCTGAGACATTGGTGAAGGCCCTGATGTGAAGATTAGAAAAATGCACCCCATGCATCTGAGGGGATGTGGTCAGCATGAGATGGATCTAAGCTCACATGGCACTGCCCACTGCAGGCTGAATCAGAGGTGGGACAAAGCGGATGTGACACAGGGCACCAGAGGCAAATGCTCCAGTAAAGGTAAAGCTTAACCTGTTTCAACAAAGCATCCCCAAAACGCAGTGGCCTAAATAAAAAAGTTTAATTTCTTAAGTGGAATCTGGCTAGTCTACAATAGTGGGGCTTCTCTGCTTGACAAGGTTGTTCAGGGACAGAGGTTCCTTCCATCTTGATGCTCTGCCACTTCCTAGGGCATTTCCTAGACATCATGGTCAAAACTGAGTTTCTGGTACATCTGGTTTCCATCTCACTGAAAGAAGAGAAAAGAAGGAGTCCAGGGTAAACAATTTCCTTTTAAGCAAGCAAGGCAGAAATTGTACACATCCTTTATGTTCTTATTCCATTGGCAAGAACTTAATATTGTGTCCACATTTGTCTGCTATGAAAGCTTTGAAATGTTGTCTCTAGCTGAGAAGCCATGTGTGTAGTAAGAAGCGGGGAAAGGAATTCTGGGGGATAGCTAGCAACCATATACCTTCAGTCATATTGAATTTTCTGTCCAATAAAACCAGTCAGTTTCATGTGTTTAAAATTCAAATTCAAACCAGTCCTGAAGATGCAAAAAAATCCCCGACAGGTTCAAACACAGCCAAAGCCATATGATAACCACTGTTCACTGCAAACAGCTAAAGGATCTCTTGGTTGATCTCAATTGAGAACAGTGTAGGGTAACTCACCTATTACTATCAATTCTATTAAGGGCTGTTAAACTATGCAAAATGGGCTGGGGAGTAAGATGCTCTCCTCAGTAGAGGACCATACCATTTCCCATTTGGCAGTCATTCTCCATGACTGTTGTTGATGCTTAGATTTCTTTATAATTCAAAGAATAATAGGCGATTCGAGGGTTTCAAGTAGAATTTTTTTTGTCACGTGTGCAAAACTTGAGAACTACTTTCTGACAACCCAAGTTGCAAAGGAAAAAAAAAATGTGCCACTACTATCCTTGTACATCATTACTAATGGGGGCAGCTTCTGCCATGTCAGTGGTACGTGTGCTTTACTTGGGTAGAATCTGTGCCCCAGCGTATCATCTTCCACAGTTTATTTGTATCTCTATAATATGATGTCGTACATTGCATACATTGAGTTACATGAAACATAAGGTGAGACAGACCTTTTGTTCCTCTGTAAGAAGAAGTATGTCTCTAAAGCCTTAACTGGGTAGTATGAGATGTTGACATTTTACCCCAACTTGACAGCCAAATCAATGTTATTGAAGACAGCCTGTAGGCATTCGTGACAGCCTAAGGATTAATACTCTTAGCCAATTTCAAAATGTTTGCCTCATATCACAGGCAAGGTGTGTTGGTTTCCTGGATTGGAATCAAAGCATTTTTGAGGCATGTTCTAAGCTATTCATGTTGCATATCATAGAATTAAAGTGGATCAAATGTCTCATCTGACCGCAATTGGCTGACTTCAAAACAAACTTCACTTATGACCTTAGGTTTTTTATATTGGTGAATAGATCACAAATGTTTTTTCATGCCTGTTGGACCCAGGAAAAATGGAGTTAAATTTCAATAGCAGAGGTTTGCATCCCAGATATATGAGTAGAATGACAAAATGACTATGAATAGAATATATGAGAAATATGACTGGCAGAAATAGTACTTGACAAACATCCATGAATTTCCTACAATTTCCCACTTTCCTTTGCATTTGTGTTGGAGTTGTGTGCCTGTTTTTGGTGAATGCACAGGGAGCATGAGTTCTCTGGACTGAGTCAGTAAAGACTTTGTATGCTTCCTCTATTCCTATTTACTACCACTGCAAAGACTTTGGAGGTCACGAGTTTCATATGGCCTAGCTACAGGGTGGAGTAGAGCTTCCTGAACCATTTTATGCTTTGTACAAATGGCAAGTAAACTAGTGACATAGCCAAACTTATTCTGACCAATACAAAATGGTTTAAAATTATCCGAAGACCAGACCAGTTCTCCATCTAGGTGATTGGAAAGGGCACTAAAAATATCCACTCTTGCCAATGCTGGGTGAAACTATCAAAGGGAAAGGTTTATTTATTAAAGGATGCCAGGAAACTATAAAGGCCAAGATGCCAACTTTGAGGGAAGATCATAATATGGAAAAAAGCATGAAATCTGGTCTGTAGTTTTCCAACGATTTTTGTTCTTGCTATATTTTTTCTCAGTGTCACGAGTTTCTAACCAATTCTGGAATTGGAAGTCAAGGTCATCCAGCAGTTAATGATGGCATCTCTAATAGTTTATAAATTTAGACAGCTGCTATCAACAGTAAGTGAAGTTGAGGCACAAATCAAAACTGTATTCCTTTGTATGTAGAATTAGTGGTGTATGTTGGACACCTAAAATGATGTATGAGGAAGGGATCGGATCTAGCTAGAACTTGTATTTAAATTTCGTTTTTTTCCTAGAGGTGAGCTGAAGGGGAGCCACATTTCAGCCCAGGGAATGTTCATTATCTTTTAGCCATTTGTTTCTGCACCTCTTGCTGTAAAAACATCCTAAGCACAGAAAAGTGTTAATCAAATTTGTAGCAACAACTTCTTTGAGTCTGATTTACTTTAAATTGGAAACTGGTAGTAAAAGTTCAACTATAGCATATTAAAGAAAGTCATTATTGTAAACATAACCTTGCTTGCTAAGAAGTAATAAAATACTTGGCAGTCCTAGGTTCAGTTTATTTATGTATCCAAATCTTTTCAAATTCTCATGCATTTTTGGTAACTCTATTGTATGTCTTTACATTTAACTTACTCCAGACAGTCTTTGTCAGAAAATCCCATATAAGATCAAGAATCTGAGCTCATAACATTAATATGGTCACAAGATGAAAATACAACTTCATGATCTCCACCCCCAGCTACTTTTTTTTCTTCCATTTGGCCATACGGTGCGGCTTGCAGGGATCCTAGTTCCCTGAACAGACCAGGGATGGAACCTGGGCCCTTGGCAGAGAAAGCACAGAGTCCCAACCACTAGACTGCAAGGGAACTCCCCCACCCCCAACCTACTTTTATCTCCACAAAAATGGGAAGCAATAGAATATCCACAACAGGAGAAATGATGTCATTTTATCTACTGAAGACACACACCTGGCTGACTGAATAACCTGCACTGCTGATATGCTAATAAGGTAGGCTTTGACGGTGTAAATTCAGGTTGGCTACAAACTGGTCCCTGATAGAAAGAGAACTAGTCTATAAGACTGATATCTATTGGAGACTTTTTCATTTAATGAGTAATTCATTGTAATTAAAGGGAAAATAAAATAGCTTTCACTACTGGTCCCTGAGTGTTTATCCAGGCAACAGGGTACCTAGTTCTAGATCAAGGAAATTTTATATCTAGTTAGTTCCTATTCAAATATAGCATATTCTCTTGCCAAGGAAAAGATATAGCTTTTATTTCTTGTCTTTATCTTCCTTTTCTTTTTAATTTAAGTCTTTTTTCTTTTTCTTTTAAGCAGATGGAGACTTTTTGGGTTACAGATGTCACTGAATTATCTATGGACTCAACGAGGAGATAATTAGAATTTTACTTTTCGTCTGTGTAGAAGACTGAAGGATTATAAAAATCATGTAATAGGGGCATTTTTACAATCCTAATTACAGTTTTTAGTTGGGGTTGTTAAAACTTCCCAGTTTTCCTTACTCTAGATTCAAACTGTCGCAGAGATTGCATGTGGTTTTAGGTTTTCTATGCAAATACTGGCAAGATCTTTGAGTGTTCTTCACGTTTCCAAATTTAACTCTTTACTTGTTATGTTTAGAAAAGGTTTGGGAAAGGAGGATAATAAAATGTTCTTCTTCCTTTCTCAACCCTGCCTGAAAACAAACTCATTACAGGGGTGAAATGCACGATCAGTTACATGAACATATAGGCAGTGGTACAAAACTAGCAGGGTGGGTAGAAATTCACAATGGAGAAGTGTTTTGGAACATAAAGGTCAGCATTTAATTTAGCTGGGCTGTACATTCTTAATAATATTTATTGGGCTTTGAGTGATTATTTAATTCATTGCTTTTGCCAGGGTTTCTCAGCTTCAGTACAATTGACATTTGGGCAGGATAATTGTTTGTTGTATGAGGCTGTCTGGTGCATTGTAGGATGTTTTGTAGCATCTCTGTCCTCTACTCACTAGATGCCTATAGCACCTTCCTCCCTAGTTGTAACAACCAAAAATGTCTCTAGACATTGTAAAATGTCCCCTGGGGAGGAGAGACAAAATTTCCCCTGGTTGAGAAACACTGTTTTAGCGCAAAAGACACTGCAGTAGAAAACTTTGTTTTCTGCCAAAGAGTGGCAAACTTGGCATATTTGATATCTGGAAAAGATAATTTTTAACATCTCCTTCCTCTATAGGACAAAGTTATCTTCAGTAATGATAATGGAGTGAAATTAATGGCAAAGAGAGTGAGGATTTTCTTTTATTGATTATTGTTATTATTTAGAGGTTTAATGTTTTATGTGTAATCATGCTAGTAAAATATTTAAAAATGAATAAATATTATAATATGGAAAAGAAAAAAGTAATAGATTAACAGTTTTTTTTCCAGTTTTATTGAGATATAATTGGCATTCTGCATTGTATAAGCTTAAGGTGTACAGCATAATGATTTGACTTACATACATGATGAAAAGATTACCACAATAAATTTAGTTACATCCATCATCTAATTTAGATACAAAAAAAAAGAAGAAAAAAAGTCTTTTTCCTTGTGACGAGAACTTACGATTTAATCGCTTAACAAATTTCAAATATACCACACAGCACTGTTACAGCCATCATCATATTCTACATTACATCCCTAGTGCTTATTTATTACTGGAAGTTTATGAGATATAAGTTTATAAAGAAAAATTAATAGAGTAATACTTTTACTTATACTAATGTATTTTTTAAGGGAAAAACATACCTACATATTGGTGTGTTGTAATAATAAACAATAAAATAATAATGTTATAGATTAATAACAGTTAAAAAACAATTCAATAAGAAGCTAAAATAGAAGGATAGGTTTTAATCTTAAACATATTCGAATTCAGTAAAATATTTCATTTATTAACTAAAATTTCCACTTACCACACCAGAACACCAAATCCAGATACAAAATTCCAGTAGTCACATAGAATGACAGTATTGAAGCAGCTCAGGTCGAGTTTCTTTGCTGTAAACATCATTGCATTATCATTGTTTATTTTGAAGCTACTATTTAAATGTAGGAATATGCAAAAGCACAAGGGTTGGCGCTGTGAACTCTACCAAAAGCAAGCTCAAATGAATCTAAGCTGTTCTGAACCTTTTCTGGAAATGGATGCACATAAAGGGATCCGTGTGTGTCAGAAGCCAAATGGATAACTGAGAGTCCTTCAAGTTCATTTCCATGTCAGATATAATGTTTATTATGAGGTAAGTTATAGAAATAAGTATTATTATTAAAAGTAACAAAACATAAATGATTAAATCTCAATAGTAATCATTGCAATTGTTTCTAACTTAGACCAGTGGTTCTCAACCAGGAGTGATTTCTGCCTCCCTGGGGACATTTGGTAATGTCGAGAGACATTTTTGGGTGTCATAAGTGGGGAAGGGCTGCATTCTACAATGCACAGGACAGGCCCCACCACCCAGCAAGAATTATCCAGCTCAGAATGTCAATTCTCAGGCTGAGAAACCGTGACTCAGACTGATCAAAGATTTTTTTTTCCCAGAGGAGTATTTTATCATTTTATCCCTGACATTGTTTAAAATTCAGGTGCATGGTGATAATAAAAAGCAGAGTGACTTTTAGTCTGTTTTATTATTGTCTGTAAATTTTCTACAGACAACGCACCTCCCTTATATTCTGTGTCTGGAGAAGACTTCTCTCACTGCTCCAGCATGGGTGAGATGTCCGATAAACAAAAATCCAGACATAGAGATATTTATGTGATTTTCATAGGCCTCACTAAAATATTCAATGCCATTAAACAAACTGGACTAATGAAACTTCTGAGAAAAGTTAGCAACTCTGAAAAATTTCTCAATATGCTAAAGTTATTCTGTGGTGACATTCATCATGCTTTAGTGCTATGGGGTTTGGCTGGCCCTGAATGTTAAGAAGAACTTATTTATTTATTTTTTTAATGAATTTGGTTCCAACCAAAGCCTTTTTATTTATTTTTAAAAATTTATTTTATTATTATCATTATTATTATTATCTTATTTTTTGCTGCACCATGTGGCATATGGGATCTTAGTTCCCTGACCAGGGATTGAACCCTTGGCCCCTGTGATGGAAGTGCAGAGCCTTAACCACTGGGCCACCAGAAAGGTCCCAAGAAGAACTTACATTTAAAAATAAAACTCTTTTGAGATCTAGGAAGGTAGGGGCTGTGTGGCAGTATTGGTAAGAAACATTCACACTAATTAGTTATGTGAACTTCAGGGAACACATATTTCTTCAGGAAATAGAAAAAAAAATCAAAGATAAAAGCAGGCAGTGAGACAGATAGTGGCAGATGTGAATTTCACCAATCAATTTGCTTGTTTGTTTATTGTTCTGTTTCTGTTTTGTTTTGTTTTATTTTGTGTTAACTGGATTAGCCAAGACTGCACAAGGTTTTGCCCAGGGTATGTTAAAGATGATAAATCAAAGCCAAATGGATAATCTCTTATCTGATAAATTCCCATGTAATGAAACTGAATTCATTCTCTGGAGATGATACACTCATTCTTGTCTTTGTGTCTTTATTTTATTTCTCTTACTTTGGACACCCAGTTCACCTTTCCACCAGAGAAAGATGCAAATTCAATATTTTCCTTACGGCCTAGTTTGAATCAGACTTTAGCTGTTTATCTAACTTCCATTCCCTTGTTTTTGTTTGTTTTTACTTTTATACATTTTCATAATTTTCTTTGTGGGATTACAACTACCCAACTCTCCCTCCTCCCCTCCTGCAATGAGGTTGTAACCCAGACTTGACCAGTCAGAGCATTGCCTACTCTTAGCTACAGTGATTGGTTCACAGATAATAACATGACACAGACAGAATGACTCAAACTCACTGGAGTTCCTGAAATAATGGGATGTGAGCCTAGAGTTTCTGGCAGCCATCTTGCTACCATGAAGGGAGAGCCTTCATATGAATAGAGCCAATATGGAGGAAAGCAAAGCTGACAGATGGAGAGGAAGAGATGACAGCAATAGGCAATTATCTTGTTTGATTCTCTAGATGGACTTGTATTTGAAGTCTACACATAAACTTCCCATTTACCTAAACCAATAAATCCTTTTTGTGGAAGAAGTTTGTGTTGGTTTTCTGTTACTTGTTACACAGTAATTCATGACTACTCTCAGCACTTTCTTCCCAAAGTTTTCCATGACCATTTCACTTCATGTAATTTTTTCTCAGCTGTGAATTTGCATAATATTTATAAGTTTATATTATATACTCCAGCACTTGATTATATACTCTTTTTTGTTCTCATTAAATTTATGTGAATCCAGTCTCCTTCATTTAACTTTAATAATAGAAATATATTCATGGTTTATAAATTAGTTTTATATTCAATATTTTATTTAATTTATAAACTCATAGAGGGAAGACATTTTGCTTATATTCCTTTTGTATTTTCCATAGTACTCAGCATAGGTTGGTCACATGCTGGGTATCTAATAAGTAGCAGATTAATTCAAAGTTTCATTCATAGCTATCTTTCTGATCTGTGAACATCTGAGACACTTACAATTCAACAGACTACCAACAGCACATACATTCCTAGAGATAGTAATCTTGAAGTTCACAAAAATAAACAAGTGCAATTCGTCACAGACCAATTTGCAGAAATAGAGGAGGACCTATTCACTGGAGTGAGCTTTGGGAAGTCAGGAACCTTGTCATATTTGTCTTTGTGCACACCATCATCCAGCACAGTACCAGGAAAATAGTAGATGCTTGATAGAAATTTATTAGATAAATGAATGCATTGCTTATAGCATGCTTTCTGAAAGGATCAAAATGTTCTTTAATTTGCACTGTCCAGTATGGTAACCATATGTGGCTATTGAGCACTTGAAATGTGGCTAGAATGACTAACTGAATGTTTAGTTTTATTTGATTTTAATTAATTTAAATTTAAATAGCTACATGTGGCTAGTGGCTACTGAGCTCAACAGTGTGGATTTATAAGCTCAAGGAAGCAGCTTATGCAACACAACACAAGGATGTCGTTGGAAATACACATTTAAGAGCTACTGCAGATTGTTTTTTTTTTTTGGAAGCACACCTAAATTACAGTGGTAGTCAAAGCAGTAAAGACATATCCTCTTAAAGCCCAACTCAAATATCACCTCCTTTGTGAAATCTTCCTTGACTCTGACTCCCACCCCACCTTCACCCTCATCCAGGTCAGAATTAATAAATTAACAATTCTTTCCAATTTTGCTTTGTTCAGACAATTATAAACAAGTTTGCTATGCTATATTATAACCAGTTTTACTTTTGCCCAAGTAATGAGCTAGATTTATTGCTTTTTGAGGGCAGAGACCATATCTTATTCTTCTTTACTCATTTAAAAGTACTTAATCAGTTCTTACTATGTCAGAGCTTTCAGTCCAAGAGGCAAAACATATCTTAAATATGCCTTAACTGTAACAGGTAATGAATGTTATATGCTGTGGACTGAATTGTGTCCTTCCAAAATTCATATGTTGAAGCCCTAACCCCTAGCATGACAGTATTTGGAGATAGGATCTCTAAAGGAGTAGTAAGGGTTAAATAAGATCATAGGGTGGAGACCTAATTTGATAGAATTAGTATCCTTATGAGAAGAGGAAGAAACCCCAGGGCATTCTCTCTCTGTGGGTACCCACATACAGAAGAGGTCAAGTGAGTACCCAGTGAAATGGCAGCCACCTACAAGGCAAGGAAAGAGGCCTCTGAATGAAACCTACTTTGCTGCCACCTTGATCTTGGACTTCCCAGCCTCCAGAACTGTGAGAAAAATTTTCTGTTGTTTAAGCTACCCAGTCTGTGGTATTTTGTAATGGTGATCCAAGCAGACTAATATATTACAACTGGGGTATATTATTATGGAGGCATAAAGCAGGGGAACCTAACAGGACATTGTACAACTCATAGTGTGAACCTGGAATGATGCTACCTTAAGGTAACCTTTAAGCTGAGACCCGAGGAAGACAAGGAGTTAGCCTAATGAGGAAAGATTGAGCAGTCAAAGGAGCTAGCATATCTGAAGTGAGTGACACCATGTGGAGCTTCGGAGGAAGTGAAAGAAATTTGGTATGTCTGGAACCTCAGCGTGAAATGGCGCAGTATGAAGATGGAGATTGTGCAGGACAATGGAAGCCAAGGTAAGGTATTGAGTCTTTATCTTGGAGCCTCCAAAAGGAAGCCATTTGAAGAATTTTAGGCAGCAGAGTGGCACAATTAAATTTGTTTTTGGAAAGCTCACTTTGGTTGCACACTGGAGACAAGGTTGGAAGAAAGCCATTGTGAAGGCAGAGAAACCATTCAGAAAGATGCTGCAGTTGTCCAGATGAAAGATGATAATGACTTGGACCAGAGTTCTTTCATCTCTAAGAGCTAGGACAGTACCCAGTGCATAACAGGTGCTCAATGAATGTTTGAGGTGAAGCAATTTGAACCAAAATATAAAGGTCAATATGTTCTTTCTTTGGATAACAAAAGTAAAATCAGAGCTACAAAAAGGAACAGAATCTTTCAGGATTTACATGAGGCCAACAGATATATCAAGATCACATTTCAGTTGGGTAAAACAAATAAATGATTTTGGGTCTCACAATACTAATTTTGGTCACATCCAAACCAAAAGAAAAGTACTTATGTCCAATAGCATCGTCTTAGAAAATGAAGAATAAGATTAGCAGTGCAGTGATAAGACAGAAAGATGTGATATCTGACCACTGGATTTTGCATCTAAATAAGGTTTTCACATTAATTGAAAGCAAATAAAATTCTGATTTATAGTCTATATTTTGGGAGTTGGAGCTGTATTTTCTCAAGACTAAGAATAAAGAGGATTATCCTATATTATTCCTCCAAACTAAGCTCAGATAATAATAACAGAAGAATTTAGGTGGGTAAAAACCAAATTAGAAAAGATTAAAACCTGGGAGACCATTAAAATTACCTACTTAAATGAAGAAATACTAGGGTATTTGGTAGTTTTTAAGGGATAGTTTAGGTTTCATCTTGACCAGAAGCAAAGAGATTGAGCAGTTGGCTTCTTTAGATATCTTTCATCTTCATTTAATTTGTCTTATTACCCTCTTGAATGTTCCCTACATTTCTAACAGGCCACCTTTATTAAGTGTCCATTTTTGCCAGTCATCTGTCTCTAGCTTCTAAAGTCTCTCTTTTAACTTTGAAGCCTTCTTCTGCCAGGTGTCTGGAATATCATTCTAGCCCCAATTCAACAAGTTGTTTCTCTACCATCAGTCAAAAATTCTGCGAATTCCATCTCTTCCAAGAATCCACCACAACGTAGTTTTCATATGTTTCATTTCTGGACTTGTTTAATTCTTCTTTCAATTTTTCTATATGTCCTTAGTATCTGTTTGCATCATTCTGTTTTGAATTATATATTTCTATGGAACAGAAGTGTTATAAGTTTGTTTCATCCTGGATTGAACGTGGTAAACATCCCTATAAAGGGAACATATGACGGTTGTGTACAAAGTGTGTGTGTGTGTGCATGATTCCTGTAAACCTGAAAATATTTATATTTCCTTTCAGGTGGACATCCAGACTCAAACTTCTACAGTGAAGAGATATATAAGAAAGATCCTGAAAACATATCTTTTGATTCTAGGATAACTTCAGGGAGTATCAGGATTGGCTCGGGCTATTATTCTGATCATTAACGAATAGCATGATTTAGTGTAACCAATATTCTGAGACCAAAATGGAAAAAAAAAAAAACCCAACACACTGTGCCATTACATATCTTCTTTCAGTTCAAATTAGTATGCATTCCATTTTCATTACAACAGAGAGAAGTGGAAAGAATGGGTCCCTCGTAGCCACAAATCAATATATAAACCCTGATCAATGGATGTGAAGCTCCTCTGGATATTTGAAATATTTTTATGCATTTTGGCACACTGTATAGCAGGAAACAATCCATTAGGTTTTAAAAAGATGAAAGCCAATAAAGATAGGTTAGATGTCAAATTCTCATATCCCTCAGGCTTCTGGTTATGAGAACTAGCTTTTCTGCCTGCTACTTCCAATTATCAAAATGTGGATAATCTGAAAATTTATACACGCCAATGCATACTCATTTTACCTCTTCTATGCATTTTCCATAGGGGATTAAAAAGCATCTTTGCCTTAGTTTTCCATTTCCTGAAAAATGAAAATACTAATATTGATCCAGGAGTGTTATGGTGATTAATCATTTGAAATCTGAAACTAGAAAAACCTCAGACACCATAGAGCCCTCCATGCAACCTATGTCATCTCTCAAAAAAGCAGAAGCTGGATGTGCAACTAAACTTTGTTTTATGGGTAGAGCAGCTCCTTTTCATATGATAGAGTCTCAGAAATCTTGCTTTCCACAAAGGAAGGCTTCAGTGTGAGGCCATGATTAGTCATCAGGCTGCAGCTGTCACATTTTATCATATTAGAGCTAAATGAGATATCATAGCATAACATGAATTACTGACACATTTTTGAGTCTATTCCTAACCCATGACCAAGATTTATGACTAGCACGACTACAAATCACAAGGTGACTCCTTCACTCAGAAACTTGTACTGAAATATTATTAGACCATAGCTGGTCTGTGAAACAAAAGCCTTGTAATTACCTACTCACCAGGGATGAGTACCAATTTGAGCCAAGTGAGACAAACAACAAACTCATGGGAAAGTGTTTGCCTTACTTGTGAAGGCTATATTGTCATATTTAGTGTCTGAAACAAGAGATTCAGATCTTTGATTGTTAACCAGGCTCTAGAAATGCTGTGCAGAGGCATAACTTCTTGGTAGGTGATGTAGATCTCTGGGGCTTGGAAATACTCTCTTCCCTTCTGAAGATTTTCCTTTTTGAACTCATTGTGCCACTAAACTCATCTACTAAGAAATCAACCCTGAAGGAATTTGAACTTATGACTCATGGAAGGGGAAGTCTGTCAAAATTTGTTACTTAGATTGTTAAGTTAGTCCCACTGGCTAAGACTGGTTCCTAAAAACACTGCTGTAAAATAGAGATGGACGAATAAGAACTGGTGGGTTAAAATGTGATTGACTATTGCAGTTGAGGGGGAGATATGTGCTACCCTGTATAGTCCTGCCTGGAGACTTGCTCAGAAAGTTAAGAAGAAGTTATGAAAGATTTGTGCCTGGAGAAATTGAGTCAATTGTTCCACTGGGAATGCGGAGGAAAAGAATAGATAATATTAAACCTCAACATTCAGAAGAATTATTTTAGTTCTATATTATCCTGTAATTATTACAGCTCTGCAGGTCTTTACTTGTTCTGCAGTATCCTACATTTTTGCTGAATAGTTTAGTACATCTGCAGTAAGAAAATGTGTGAAAAGGAAAAACTCAATGAATTTAATAATGTGTGGTTGGCTCGACTGCCTTAGGAGAGGATTCTAAAAATATATAAATTATTTCAGGGTCGCTTAAACTGCTAGCAAAGACTGTAGCTATTGGTTAGAGTAATGAAGGTTGAAGTTAGCCCCAAAATGGCACCCTGGCCCCCCTACCTAGAAAGTTTGCAGCTCCAGCAGCATACATTTATTTATAAAGTGCTTAGAGAGCAGAATATCCAGAAACTGTGGGCAGTTACCCTCTGGTGAGCAAAACTCTGTGAAAAATTATTTTCTTGGGCCATGGGACTTCCCTTTTGTGCTATTTTAATCTGAATGTGGGTGCCCCCATCCCAAACTTCCCAAGTCTATTTGAACACGTGTTGAATCTCACAGGTTCTCAAAACCAGTATCCTTTGTGCTAGTGAGTGGGTAGGATATTTGAAAGAGGAATGGGAAATTCAGCCTTGAAGGTTCATATGGAAGGATCCTAGGCATTATTTAGAATGACTTCGTGAAAAAATGTGCGTAGAATTCCAGAGTAGTAGCTCTGTTGGTCAGGTTTTTTGAGCCCAAATATCAGTGTAGTGTAGAAAATCACTATGGGTACAAACACTTCAAGTCCTCCTGCTTTGAAATCCAGAATCATCGGTGTGAATTTAACATTACAATTTAATCTATTTATGCATGTCAGCTTATATGGCAATGAAAGGTCTGCTCAATTTGTCCTGGGCAGTTTGGGATGGCAGGGAGTCAAGAGATCCGTGACTCACCTTTCCCAGGACTGTCTTAATGAATTAGGAAGAGCCAGTCTTTTTGGTCCTATATGAGTTTACTTTACACATCTTGAGATTATATATATATATATATGCTTGAACAAAGAGTGAATAAGGATTCTTAATGATTTAGATACTTCTTAGAAATACAAATGAGTGTTCATCCTATAAGGAACCACTCTGGTTTCCCTGGAAATCAATTTTATTTGAATCTGAGACCATTTTGAGGAGACTATTATGAAGGTAGTAAGCTTGCTATATTGGAATGACTGCTCTACACTTCCTCTTCAAGAAAAAAAAATCAGGTTAATTGTAATACAACTTGCAGTCAGCTCTACTGCCACAGACAGAGGAAAAAATGAGTTCCCATTGCCTGACCAGCTTTCTGCTGCAAAGGTTAGACTTATTGAATTGAGATCATCTTAAATTAACAGGAAAGATTTGACATAACCAAATTTGAACAGTTTTTCATCTTCTCACAAACCCTGTGGAAGTATTTTTTTTGTAAGAGAAGGTGATGCTAGGTTTAACTTGAAAAGGTTTTAATATTTCTATCGTATACATTGTTTCAGCAGTTTAAATTCAAGAGCAAAATTTCTGTGCTCTCCATTCCTTTTTCCTTACCTTGCAGAGATCTTTAATTTCTCTAGCTATGGCCCCATTTTTCTTTTAGGTCTCTTAAGGCTGCCTGGCTTTTTAATGTAATGGTCATCTTCATATCTTAATAAAACAAAAATTGAATTATATGCACTACTGGGCAAGCATGACATGACTTTTGCTAGCATATGTAAGGCATGAAAATCTGGGGGAAAATACTATTCAATTTAAGTTCCACTTGAGCACACTGCAGTGCACTGGATATGAGTTCAGTCTTAATGGCACTGAAAAAGGTAGAAGCAGGGAAAGGTGGAGATCACCGATTTGAACCTAATTAAAAAGACCTGATAAAAATGCTAGAAAGCCAGATGGTAAAGTCAATTGCTTAGTAGTGTGCCAGTCCAGGGATGGAATATGTTTAGCAGTTGACATTCTGCAAGGGTAGACTGATAATATCAGCAGTGAAACCAAAAGGATTTGTTAGCACTGTTAGACTTTACTTTTAAAATACTTTCATGCTTCTGTATCTAAGTGGAAACAAAAATTTGTAAAATCTCTATTTCAATCAAATTCTCAAACTCTATAAGAGCTTCTTGATTACTATTGAATATCTGCAACACTATTTTGAAAATTAAATACTAACATCATTATAATATAACAGCAAATAGTGGAGTGGAAATTCACCACACTAAGATGGTTATCATTCCATGAGAAAATTGTTCTTTAATTGTGAAAGTTAAACAACTGGATGATTTGAAAATAGCACTTGAACTAAAGCACTTAAAAAATGGTATCCGAAATTAGGCAACTTTTGATTACTCCAAATCCAAATATTTAGAAATTGAAAATTTCATCTGATCATACAATAGTAGATGGACCTTTCTTGAATAATTTTGTTGCCATGACTTTAGACAACATCTCTATATAGAAAAAATAAAAATAATTAAATCAGAAATTTCCACTCCAATAAAGATGTTAAAAAAAAAAGAAATTTCCTTTTCTTCCTATAGATCATTTTCTATCATCAATATAGTGTTGTAATGAAGGATGATTAGAGATCCTCAGATGATGAGTATTTATCCATATGTACTGAGTACTATTAAAAAGTAAATGGGGGCTTCCTTAGTTGAGAGTCTGCCTGCCGATGCAGGGGACACTGGTTCGTGCCCCGGTCCGGGAAGATCCCACATGCCGCGGAGCGGCTAGGCCCGTGAGCCATGGCCACTGAGCCTGCGCGTCTGGAGCCTGTGCTCTGCAACGGGAGAGGCCACAACAGTGAAAGGCCCGCATACCGCAAAACAAAAAACAAAGTAAATGGAATTAGGAACCAGTTGAACTATATTTTGAAATCCTTTATTAGGAAAAAAGGAGGAATGTTTAAAAAGTATCAGGTACCTATCCAGGGACAAAAGGAAGGAGAATAGGGAGAAAAGAGTGAGGAAAAGGCAAGACTGTCACGGGTTCCTAATTTTGCCACCAGGAATGAACTTTTGGAGCATTAATTCACAGCCCTGGTATTCTTCTTCAGTCCATTTGTTCCTCTGTGATGTAACCGAATAATTTATAGGTAACTAAGGTTTCCAAAAGTGCCAGGAAAGAGTAAGTAGATCTGTCTTTTTCTGGTGAACAACAAACAGTAATGCCTTGGATTTATACTCTCTTATCCAAAGAGCTCAGGGGGAAGACATTTTTTTGCCCAATTCTTCTGAAATAGTGAAGAGCCTTTAACAAGAAGTTTAGATGGTGTCAGGGACATGGTTAATGAAGTTTGTTGAGTCCCAGGTTTTATAAAGTAGGATGTTAGCTCTCACCTTCCAAATAGGACTCATTCAGTACCATAATCTCTGAAGTCTTTCATAAATTCTCCCAGGGCAATTTGTCTCATGGACTATTGACAAGCACCATATTTGCTACCCTAGCAGTCCCAGGACTATATGAACCACTAAACAAATAACCTATCTAAGATCTTCTATACCTGAGACATACAAATGGCTGAGTACTTGTGAGAATGCTCTTCATTGCTGCTGGGCAAGTAGGGACTTTGTTCTCTTTGTTGGCAGTCACCATCTTGGCCAAACCACGTGGTTCTCCAGCAGTAGATCTCTCAGTCTTCCAATTCTTTCTGGTCCATCTTTGGGTTGCATCTTTGGGTTGCAGTCATAGAATGTTTAGACTTTTAATTTGAATTTGCATATCTGATATTATTTATTTTCACTAAAAGTGTTCCCACAAATATCCAATAATAGTTTTAACTGAACAAATTGTTATACATACAAATGCCCAAATATTGTACAGCCATTATTCTGTTTTTTTAAATCAACTGTATTGAGACATAATTGATACACAGTTAATTACATCTGTTAAAACTGTACAATTTTATTGAGTTTTGACAGTTATATACACCCATGAAAGTATTAGCACAATCAAGATACATACCATTTCCATCACCAACAAAAGATTCCTCAGACCACTTTGCAATCCATCCCTTATTCTGTATGTCCCAGGCAACTGATGATCTGCTTTCTGTCCCTCTAACTTAGTTTGCATTTTCTAGAGTTTCATATAAATAAAATAATACAGTATGTACTCTTTTTGGCTAACTCCTTTCATTTAGCATTATTATTTTCTGATTCATTCATTTTGTTGGGCATATTTATAGTTCATTCCTTTTTATTGCTAAGTACTATTCCATTATATGAATACTGCACAATTTCTTTATCTTTTTACTTGTTGAAGGGCATTTGGGTTGTTTCAAGTTTGGGGCTATTACAAATAAAGCAGCTATTAACATTTATATACAGGTTTTTGTATGTATATGCTTTCATCTCACTTGGGTAAATACTTAGGAATGAAATGGTTGAGTTTTATAATAGGTATATGTATATATTTTTAAGAAACTATCACACTGTCTTCCAAAATATTGTACTATTTTTCATTCTCACCAACAGTGTATTAAAATATCAGTTGCTCCATATTCCCACAAAAACTTGGAGATTTTTTTCTTCAAGTTTTAATCATTTTAATATGTTTCTAGTGGTATACCATTATGGTTTTAATTTGCATTTCCCTGACGACTGATATGATGGGCATCTCTTCACATGTTTATTGGTCATCTTTGTATATCCTTTTGTGAAGTATCTGTTCAAATATTTTGTCCATTCTTAACTTTTTTGAGAAGGTTCTTTTTATTATTGAGTTGTAAGAGCTCCTTATATAACCTGGATACAAGTCCTTTTTCAGATGTTAAGTATTGCTTCTTTTGATGAGCAAAGATTTTAAGTTTGATGAAGTCTAATTTAATACTTTTTTTCTTTTATGGTTATTGATTTCTGTGACTTGGAAAAAAATTTGCCTACCCCAAAATCACAAAGATTTTCTCTTATGCTTCCTTCTAAAATTTTATGCTTTTAGTGTTTTATATTGAGGTCTACAATGCATTTTGATTGAATTTTTGAATATGGGTTGAAGTAAGGGTCAACATTAATTTTTTTTTCCATATAGATATTCCGTTTCAGCACTATTTGTTTTAAAGACTTTTCTTTCTGTATTGAATTGCCTTGATACTTTTGTTGAAAAATATTTTGACCATATATATGTGCTTATTTATGGACTAGTTTTTGTCCTTTGATCAGTTTGTTTATCCTTTCCTCCATATCACACTCAATTAGTATTGCTTTATAGTAAGTCTTGAAATCAGGTAGTATAAGTCCTGTAATTTTGTTCACCCTTTTAAAAATTGTTTTGGCAATTCTAGGTTAAGTGCATTTCCATATGCATTTAGAATCATCTTGGCAATTTCTACAAAATATTCCTGCTGGAATTTGAATTTGGATTGTGTTGAATCTACAGATTAATTTGGGGGAGAATTAACATAATAACAACATTGAATTTTTGAATTTTCCAGTCCATGACAATGATTCTCTGCATTTATATGTCTTTAATTTCTCTCAGCAATGTTCTGTAGTTTTCAGTGAGGAGATCTTTCACATGTCCTGTTAGATTTATCCCCCAATTTTTTATATTTGGGGAGAGGGGCTATTGGCAAATGATTTTCTTAAATTTTATTTCCCTCTCATTTACTGGTATACAAAAATGGAATAGATTTCTGGATATTTCCTTTGTATCCTGTGACCTTGCTAGATTCATTTGTGAGTCCTATTAATTGTTTTGTATATTCTGTAGTATTTTCTATATAAACAATCATGTCATCTGGAAATAGAGTTTTACTTCTTTATTTCCAATCTTCATGTCTTCTATTTCTTTTCCTTTTCTTATTTCAGTGGATAAGACTATCAGTATAACACTTAGGGAAAGTATTTAATGTTTCACCATTAAGAATGTTGTTAGTTTAGTTCTTTTTTTAATAGATGGGATTAATCACATTGAGGAGTTTTTTTTTTCTATTCCTAGTTTCCTGTGAGTTTGTTTCTTTCTGTTTTTAATCATGAATGGTTATTGAAGGTTCTCAGATCCTTTTTCTACATCTATTGAATGATCATATGTTTTTACTACTTTATTCTGTTAATGTGGTGAATTATATTGATTTATTATTGAGTGTTAAAGTAACCTTGCAGCCTGGGATAAAACAAGCTTAGTCATTGAGTTACCTTTTCCATATATCACTGGATTTGTTTGCTAATATTTTTAAGGGTTTTTGCATATATATTTATGAGAGATACTGGTCTTTAATATTCTTTTCTCTTTTTTTTTGTAATATCTTTGTTAGTTTTTTGATAGCAACGTTATGCTGGCTTCAAAAAACCATTTAGCAGAAGCTCTCTCCTCCTTTATGCTCTGAAAAATATGTTTTATCCTGTCAAATTTGGTAATTTGTATATCTCAATTTGTCCATTTAAAGTAAGATATTGAAATTATTAAAGTTCTAAAAACCATTCTCAAAATTTTAAATTATGTTCTAAATGTCTCTAGAAGATGCTTTGCTAGCCTCTTTTTCATTCTTGATAATGACTTGCATTTTCTTTCTTTTTTTTTAATCAGCCTAGCTAGTGTTTTATTAATTTTGTTGATCTTTGCATGGAACCAGATTTTGGCTTTGTTAATTTTCTGTATTCTCTGTTGTGTTTATTTCTGCTGTTATCTTTATTTCCTTTCTTCTATTTACTTTTGGTTTATTTTCTTCTTATTTTTTTTTAACTTCTTGAGGTGGGAATTTAAGTCATGTATATAAGTTTTCTCTTATTTTCTAATGTAAGCATTCAAAATGATAAATTTCCTTTTAAGCACTGTATCTTGACATGTTTTATTTTTATTATCATTCAGTTAGAAATAATTTTTACTTTTCTCATTTTCTTTATGATTTCTTCTTTAGCTCATGGATTGCTTAGAAGTATCTTGGTTGAGTTCAAATATTTGAGAATTTCCTAGATTCTTATTGTTATTGGTTTCTAATATAATTCTGTTGTGCCCAGAGACTATAATTTCAATTCTTTTTAGATATATTGAGATATATTTTATGGTCATACATAAATATATGTATGTATGGTTAATGTTCCATGTGCATATGAAAGGAATGT
This sequence comes from Aethalodelphis obliquidens, assembly GCF_003676395.1. NCBI lineage: Eukaryota > Metazoa > Chordata > Mammalia > Artiodactyla > Delphinidae > Aethalodelphis > Aethalodelphis obliquidens. The sequence goes on from NW_020837998.1 coordinate 10,610,603, forward strand.
ATATTCTGTAGTTACTGGATGTTGTAATCTGTAAGTATCAATTAGGTCTATCTGGTTGATATCATTCTTTAGATCCTCTATGTTTAAAATGAGTTTTATCTAGATAGTCTATTACTGAAAGAACAGTGTTAAAACCTCCTACTGGAATTGTCTTTTTCTCTCTTCAGTTCTGTTGATTCTTACTTCATGGATTTGAAATTCTGTTATTAAGCACATGTATATTTACAATATTTTTCTGACAAACAGATTATATTATCATTGTAAAATGTGCCTCTTTACTTTTAACAATACTCTTTCTCTTAAAATTTCTTTAACTGGTATCAATATAGCTATTGTAGCCTTCTTACGCTTACTGTTTGCATGATATAGCTTTTCAATCTATTCTTTCCAAACTTCTGTGTCATATTTAAAGTATGTATGTTATAGACATTAAAAGTATGTGTATTCAAGACAGGGACTTGGATTTTTAGCATTTCTGATAATCTCTACCTTTTATTATCATTTAATGTAATTATAGATATGGTTGTCTTTAGATCTTCTATTTTACTATTTGGGTTTTGTTAGATACCGCTTAATTTTTTTCTACCCTGCTCTCTTTTAGATTATTTGAATATATTTTAGAATTTTATTTGAATTTATCTCTTAACTTTTTTTTTTTTTTTGCGGTACACGGGCCTCTCACTGTTGTGGCCTCTCCCATTGCGGAGTGCAGGCTCCAGACGCGCAGGCTCAGCGGCCATGGCTCACGGGCCTAGCCGTTCCATGGCATGTGGGATCTTCCCGGACCAGGGCACGAATCTGTGTCCCCTGCATTGGCAGGTGGACTCTCAACCACTGCACCACCAGCGAAGCCCCTCTCTTAACTTTTAAACTATGTCTTTTAAAATTTTTTAGTGGTTGCTCTAGAAATTATAATATACATTCTGAAGTTGTCACAGCCTTCTAAGGATTAATATTTCACTAATTATATAAAATGCAACCTTACGATCAAATAGGTCCATTTACCACCCCTCCTCACCTTATTTTATGTAATGTTTGCCATATATATTACAACTACCTGCATTTTAACTCCACAAGAGAGTATTATGTTTGCTTTAAGTGGCTGTATGTATTTTAAAGAAATGAAGAGAGAAATAGTCTTTTATTTTCACTCAAATATTTACATTTTTTGGGATTCTCTTCTTTTATTCTTAAAGATGTAAGATTCTCTCTGGTGTCATTTCTTTCCACCTGGAGAATTTTCTTTGACATTTTTTTTTGTGTGTGTGTATTTTGGATGTGCTGGTGATTCATTCTTAGCTTTCTTTTACCTGAAAACATGAAATTTATTCTATGCCAGTTGCTTCCTCCAAACATTGACTCCTCTCTCAAATCCACATGCTTTTAATTTATAGTTTTAATTTATCAGAGGATAATTATTATTATTATTATTATTTTTGCAGTATGCGGGCCTCTCACTGTTGTGGCCTCTCCTGTTGCTGAGCACAGGTTCCGGACGCGCAGGCTCAGCGACCATGGCTCACGGGCCTAGCTGCTCCGCAGCATGTAGGATCTTCCCAGACCGGGGCACGAACCTGTGTCCCCTGCATTGGCAGGCAGACTCCTAACCACTGTGCCACCAGGGAAGCCCTATCAGAGGATAATTTTAAGGGTTTGCTCAGTTATGCTGGAAGCAGAATTCCCATTAACCCATTTTTGAAAACTATTTAAAACATGGGAAAGTATTTATGCAGTAATGATAAATGAAAAATAAGATGATGAGCAGAAGGTATTCTAGTATGTAGTTGTACATTTATACATTTATAAATGTATAAAAATGAAAAGGAAATGTATCTAAGTTCAAATAAGAATTATTTCCTAGTAGTTGGATTATGGCTGATTTTTATTTTATTCTTTAGAACTTGCTAAAAGCTATATTTTTAAGAACAGCACATTTAATTTTATGATCAGAAAAATAATAAAATTGATTTAAAAAGATGTTGAAAAGCAATGAACTAATAAATAATAAATGAATCATATAGTCAATAAATCCTTTAGTGTTTCAAAGGAGGAAAATATTATCTAGACCAGAAGATCAGAACAATTTTTTATGGAAGAGGTAGGATACGAAATGTTTCTAGAAGGTGACAGTTTAAATAACTGTTGGGTGTATAGATAGAGGGGAAAGAACATTCCAATATTTTTCTTGTTATGGAATTTAAGTCCTTGAATTCAAGAAGGTATATGCCAAGCCTCTTTTTTAAGCTGCAATATGAGTTTGTTTCATTGTGTTTCATTCATAAGCTGATTCTGTTAGCAAGGATGGCAGAGGGGTAGGTTACTCACTCAGGCTTCTGCTTAGTTTCTATTTCTGGCTCAGTGGCTAGGACTGCAGAGCTATGCAAGAGAAGAATGAAGTAATTGATAACTTTTGTTTATTTATTTTTACTTCTATTGCTTTCTTTCAGTCTCTTCCAACATTTTATTTTCCATCTAGGGAAGTATTCTCAAACAGAGATAATAATCTCATAAACCTCATTTATCAAACTTCATGGGAGAATTATTCCTTGCTTCTCTGATATCATTTTCTTTGCTTTCATCTTCTAATATGGAAAAACCCAACATATTTTGACCAAAAAAAAAATTTAACTTGGAATTAAAAATTAAATGCTTAGAACATATCATGTAGTGTTTTGATAAGAAGTTCAAAGAGCTATTTTTGTAATACCATATGACAATTATGCTTTCTAATTTTAGCAAAATTTCAAATGGATAGGCCCCCACTTGCTGGAAGTATCATATTGTGCAAACATTTATTTTTATTCATTGAAATGCAACTTTTAGATGAAAGAGTCAAGTTATAATAAAAATAAACTACATGTAAGACATTTAAGCCCAAATCCAACCTCCAGGATATATCTTGGAGTGAACACTGACTGAAGCCACTCTTCTAGTAGCCTCTACAGGGATCACTGATGGTCATTTTGATGAGCCTGATGCCCTGCAAGATAGTGAGTCTTCAAAGGAAGATTCAATTATATTGAGAATACTAGACAGGGAAATGGGCTCGTATATTTTTGAAAGATAATCAGTAAGTGTGTAGAAATTGAAAAGCTATGACTTAAACATCAGATAAAAATTCTTTTAATCAAGGTTTTCTATTTCTTGAACATTTCAGCTAATTGACATTTAATACTAATACATTTTGAAATAATATAGCCATGCAATATTCTTAGGAAAAATATGGATTATAATAGACATAATTATACCTTGTGCTCATTTTCTTGCCAGTGTTCTCTATATTTATCATTGTAGTTAGTCACGTTTTCTAATATATAGGCATCCAAGTCATCCTTTTCCAACCAGCATTAATAAATATTGGACAAAATTAAACTCTTAAAGAAATGCATACTTTTTAATGAGGCACCAAAGGACACTTAATCACTCATCATTTAAAATTTGCTTAAGCATCTAGAGTAGAAATGCTTAGTAGAACTTTCTGTGAAATTGGAAATTTCTATGATATTGGAAATGTTTGTTATGATAGCCACTAGTCACATGTGGCTATTGAGCACTTATAATGAGGCTAGCATGCCATAGGAAGTGAATTTTAAATTTTAAAAATTAATTAATTTAAATAGCAACATGTAGCTAGACGTAGTTAAAGTGTAGATTTGGAGTCCTCAGATGTTATTGAAGTGAAGTGGTAAACTGATAATAAAACTTTAAGTATTTCTTTTTCCTTCTTTTGTCTTATTTCATCCTGAAAATGAGAATTTAGTTAGAAATAGAAAATTCAGAAAAGCTTTTGAACCTACTCTAGTCATTCTTCAAATAAACAAGAAGACGTTGGCACAATTGAGAGTGCACTACAAATATTTAAATTGTTTGTTCATTTGTGACAGACTTTACATATTCTCTTGAGTTTTAATTTTTTGAAATGCTCTGTTTTTAATGCTCTGTTAAACTGGTTGAAATTGTTAAAAAATCTTACACTTAAGCTAAAAATGAATACTGATGTTTAATTTGTTAAAATATTTATATTAATTTTTGTTGAAGAAAAGAATCTTGGATACATAATCTTGTGTAAATTATATAAATCATTTCAGCTGTCTGTGGATTTTGGTGGCTGATATCCTTCTAATAGATAGCATGACAAAAAATTTCTTAGGTGAAAGGAGAATGTAATGATTAAGCAAATTTGCTCCTCTTCAAACTCTTAAGGGTTTGCTGTGAATACCTTCCAGCAGCTATGGTGAGAAATATTTGCTGCAAATAGCTCTTCTCCTTTTCCTGTGGTAAAATATTTATGGGATGGTGGTGGTGATAAGAGGGGAATTGTACAAGTCAAATATCATAGAATTCTGTGTAGTTTTTTTTAAATAAATTTATTTATTTATTTTTGGTTGCATTGGATCTTCTTTGCTGTGCACAGGCTTTCTCTAGTTGCAGTGAGTGGGGGCTAGTCTTTGTTGCGGTGTGTGGGCTTCTCATTGCGGTGGCTTCTGTTGTTGTGGCGCATGGGCTCTAGGTGCCTGGACTTCAGTAGTTGTGACACATGGGCTCTAGAGTACAGGCTCAGTAGTTGTGGTGCACCAGCTTAGTTGCTCCACGGCATGTGGGATCTTCCAGGACCAGGGAACAAACCCCTGTCCCCTGCATTGGGAGGTGGATTCTTAACCACTGCACCACCAGGGAAGTCCCCTCTGTGTAGTTTTTATACTCATCTAGGTATTCTTGTTATTTTTGGCTCTCTCTGTCTCTGTCTCTTTCAGTACTTGAGCACTTACCCTTATCTTACTGTAACATTCTCCATGGATTTAGCATGCATCATTTCAGTCACTGTTAGGGGAATAATAGATTTCATCAAATCCAAAGTAGGCCTTTTTTGGAATACCATTCAATATTCTACCTTTAACTTTCTACCAGTTAACTTCCTCTTCATCATGGCCTTTCTTTCTGCTCCCTGGTTGAGATTAAGGTAAGAAGCACTGGTGAAAAGCTTGGGGAAAGACCAGAAGAGGAAGAGTTGTCATCAGCAGGCTCCATTTCTACCTGAAGGGCTGCTGTAATGTAAGACTCATTAATATACCAGGTCTTATGTGCTTTGTCTTTTCTTTTTTTTTTAATTGTAGTATAATTGCTTTACAATGTTGTGTTAGTTTCTGCTGCACAACGAAGTGAATCGCCATATGCATACACACATCCCCTCCCTCTTGGAACTCCCCCCACCTCCCATCCCACCCAACTAGGCCATCACAGAGCACTGAGCTGAGCTCCCTGTGCAATACAGTAGGTTCCCACTAGCTATCTATTTTACACATGGTAGTATATTTATGTCAAACCTGATCTCCCAATTCACCCTACCTTCTCCTTTCCCCATGTGTCCACATGTCCGTTCTCTACATCTGCCTTTCTATTCCTGCCCTGCAATATGTTCATCTGTACCATTTTTCTAGATTCTACATGTATGCATTAATGTATGATATTTGTTTTTCTCTTTCTGACTTACTTCACTCTGTATGACAGACTCTAGATCCACTCACATTTCTACAAATGAATTTTCGTTTTATGGCTGAGTAATAGTCCATTATATATATATGTACCACTTCTTTTTTATCCATTCATCTGTCAATGGACATTTAGGTTGTTTCTATGTCCTGGCTATTGTAAATAGTGCTGCAGTGAACATGGGGTTACATATGTCCTTTTGAATTATGGTTTTCTCAGGGTGTATGCCCAGTTGTGGGATTGTTGGGTCATATGGTAGTTCTATTTTAACTCTTTAAGGAACCTCCATACTGTTCTCCAAAGTGGCTGTATCAATTTACATTGCCACCAACTATGCAAGAGGGTTCCCTTTTCTCCATACCATCTCCAGCATTTACTCTTTGTAGATTTTCTGATGATGGCCATTCTGAATGGTGTGAGGTGATACCTCATTGTAGTTTTGATTTCCTTTCTCTGATAATTAGTGGTGTTGAGCAGGTTTTCATGTGTCTCTTGGCCATCTGTATATCTTTTTTGGAGAAATGTCTATTTAGGTCTTCTGCCCATTTTTTGATTCAGTTGTTTGTTTTTTTTGATATTGAGCTGCATGAGCTGTTTGTATATTTTGGAGTTTTGGAGATTAATCCTTTGTCTGTTGTTTCATTTGCAAATATTTTCTCCTATTCTGTGGGTTGTCTTTTCATCTTGTTTATGGTTTCCTTTGCTGTGCAAAAGCTTTTAAGTTTCATTAGGTCCCATTTTCATATTTTTGTTTTTATTTTCATTACTCTAGGAAGTGAGTCATAAAAGATCTTGCTGTGATTTATGTCAAAGAGTGTTTTTCCTATGTTTTCCTCAAAGAGTTTTATAGTGTCTGGTCTTACATTTAGGTCTTTAATCCATTTTAAGCTTATTTTTATGTATGGTGTTAGGGAGTGTTCTAATTTCATTCTTTTACATGTAGCTGTCCAGTTTTCCCAGCACCATTTATTGAAGAGGCTGTCTTGTCTCCATTGTATATTCTTGCCTCCTTTACCATAGATTAGGTGACCATAAGTGCGTGGGTTTATTTCTAGGCTTTCTATCCCATACCACTGATCTATATTTCTCTTTTTGTGCCAGTATCATGTTGTCTGGATTACTGTAGCTTTGTAGTATAGTCTGAAGTCAGGGAGCCTAATACTGCCAAGTCCATTTTTCTTTCTCAAGATTGCTTTGGCTATTTGAGGTCTTTTGTGTTTCCATACAAATTGTATAATTTTTTTTTCTAATTCTGTGAAAAATGCCATTGGTAATTTGATAGGGATTACAATGAACCTGTAGATTGCTTTGGGTAGTACAGTCATTTTCACAATATTGATTCTTCCAATCCAGAACCATGGTATATCTCTCCATCTGTTTGTGTCATCTTTGATTTCTTTCATCAGTGTTTTGTAGTTTTCTTAGTACAGGTCTTTTGACTCCATAGGTAGGTTTATTCCTAGGTATTTATTCTTTTTGTCACAATGGTAAATGGGATTGTTTCCTTAATTTCTCTTTCTGATCTTTTGTTGTTAGTGTATAGGAATGTAAGAGATTTCTCTGCATTAATTTTTTATCCTGCAACCTTACCAAATTCACTGATTTGTTCTAGTAGTTTTCTGATGGTATCTTTAGTATTTTCTATGCATAGTATCATGTCATTTGCAAATAGTGACAGTTCTACTTCTTCTTTTCCAATTTGTATTCCTCTTATTTCTTTTTCTTCTCTGATTGGAGTGGCTAGGACTTCCAATACTATATTGAGTAATAGTGGCCAGAGTGGACATCCTTGTCTTGTTCCTGGTCTTAGAGGAAATGTTTTCAGATTTTCGCATTTGGGAGTGATGTTTCCTGTGGGTTTGTTGTATATGACCTTTTTTATGTTGAGGTAGGTTCCCTCTATGCCCACTTTCTGGAGAGTTTTTATCATAAATGGGTGTTGAATTTTGTCAAAAGCTTTTTCTGCGTCTATTGAGACGATCACATGGTTTTATTCTTTAATTTGTTAATATGCTGTATCCCATTGATTGTTTTGCATATACTGAAGAATTCTTGCATCCCTGGGATATATCCCACTTGATCACGGTGTATGATATTTTTAATGTGCTGTTGGATTCTGTTTGCTAGTATTTTGTTGAGGATTTTTGTGTCTATGTTGATCAGTGATATTGGTCTGTAATTTTCTTTTTTTGTGATATGTTTATCTGCTTTTAGTATCTGGGTGATTGTGGTCTCATAGAATGAGTTTGGGAGTGTTCCTCCCTCTTCAATTTTTTGGAAGTGTTTTAGAAGGATAGATATTAGCTCTTCTCTAAATGTTTGATAGAATTCGTCTGTGAAGCCGTCTGGTCCTGGACTTTTGTTTGTTGGAAGATTTTTAATAACAGTTTCAATAACATTACCTGTGATTGGTCCATTTATATTTTCTAATTCTTCCTAGTTCAGTTTTGGAAAGTTGTACCTTTCCAAGAATTTGTCCATTTCTTCCAGATTGACCATTTTATTGGCATATAGTTGCTTGTTGTAGTCTTTTATGATCTTTTGTATTTCTGCAGTGTCAGTTGTTACTTCTCCTTTTTCATTTCTAATTTTATTGATTTGAGCCCTCTCCCTTTTTTTTTCTTGATGAGTCTCCTAAAGTTTAATCAATTTTGTTTATCTTCTCAAAAAACGAACATTTACTTTAATTTATCTATGTTCTTGTTTTCTTCATTTCTACTTCATCTATTTCTGCTCTGATCTTTATGATTTTGTTCCTTCTACTAACTTTGGGTTTTCTTTGTTCTTCTTTTTCTAGTTGATTTAGTTGTAATGTTAGATTGTTTATTTGAGATTTTTCTTGTTTCTTGAGGTGAGGTTGAATTGCTGTAAACTTCCTTCTTAGAACTGCTTTTGCTGTGTCCCATAGGTTTGGGTCATTGTGTTTTCATTAATATTTATTTCTAGGATTTTTAAAATTTCTTCTTTGACTTCTTCAGTGATCTCTTGGTTATTTAGAAGTGCAGGGTTTAGCCTCCATGTGTTTGTGTGTTTTACAGTATTTTTTTTCCTGTGATTGACTTCTAATCTCATAGCTTTGTGGTTGGAAAAGATGCTTGATATGATTTCAATATTCTTAAATTTTCCCAGGCTTGATTTGTGACCCAAGATGTGATTTTTTTTTTCTGGAGAACGTTCCATGTACACTCAAGAAGAAAGTGTATTCTTCCACTTTCGAGTGGAATGTCCTATCAATATCAATAAAGACTATCTGGTCTATTGTGTCATTTAAAGCTTGTGTTTACTTATTTATATTCTTTCTTGATGATCTGTCTATTGGTGTAAATGGGGTGTTAAAGTCCCCCACCATTATTGTGTTACCGTTGATTTCCCCCTCCATGGCTGTCAGCATTTACCTTATCTATTGAAGTGCTCCTATGTTGGGTGCATAAACATTTATAATTGTTATGTTTTCTTCTTGGATTGATCCCTTGATCATTATGTAGTGTCCTTCCTTATCTCTTGTAACAGTCTTTATTTTTAAGTCTGTTTTACCTGATATGACTATTGTTACTCCAGCTTTCTTGTGATTTCCATTTGCATGGAATATCTTTTTCCATCCTTTCACTTTCAGTCTGTATGTGTCACCAAGTCTGAAGTGGTTCTTCTGCAGACAGCATATACATGGGTCTTGTTTTTGTTTCCATTCAGCCAGTCTGTATCTCTTGGTTGGAGCATTCAATCCATTTACATTCCAGGTGATTATCAGTATGGATGCTCCTATTACCATCCTCTCAATTGATTTGGGTTTGGCATTGTGGGTCTTTTCCTTCTCTTGTGTTTCCTGCCTAGAGAAGTTCCTTTAGCATTTGTTGTAAAGCTGGTTTGGTGGTGCTGAATTCTCTTAGCTTTTGCTTGTCTGTAAAGGTTTTAATTTCTCCTTTGAATCTGAATGAGATCCTTGCTGGGTAGAGTAATCTTCGTTGTAGATTTTGCCCCTTCATCACTTTAAATATGTCCTGCCACTCCCTTCTGGCTTGCAGAGTTTCTGCTGAAAGATCAGCTGTTAACCTTATAGGGATTCCCTTGTGTGTTATTTGTTGTTTTTCCCTTGCTGTTTTTAATACTTTCTCTTTGAATTTATTTTTTGTTAGTTTGATTAATATGTGTCTTGGTGTGTTTCTCCTAGGGTTTGTCCTGTATGGGACTCTCTGCACTTCATGGACTTGGGTGGCTATTTCCTTTCCCATATTGGGGAAGTTTTCGATTATAATCTCTTCAAATATTTTCTTAGTTCCTTTGTCTTTCTCTTCTTCTTCTGGGACCCCTATAATTAGAATGTTGGTGCACATAATGTTGTCCCAGAGTTCTCTAACACTGTCTTCAATTTTTTTCATTCTTTTGCTTTATTCTGCTTCATGGCAGTTATTTCCACTGTTCTATCTTCCAGCTCACTTATTCACTCTTCTGCCTCAGTTATTCTGCTATTGATTCCTTCTAGAGTACTTTTAATTTCAGTTATTGTGCTGTTTTTCACTGTTTGTTTGCTCTTTAGTTCTTCTAGGTCCTTGTTAGACGTTTCTTGTATTTTCTCCAATCCTAGTTCCAAGATTTTGGATCATCTTTACTATCATTACTCTGAATTCTTTTTCAGGCAGTTTGTTTTTTTCCTCTTCACTTATTTGGTCTTGTAGGTTTTTACCTTGCTACTTTGTCTGTAACATGTTTTTTTGTTGCCTCATTTTTTTTTGATGGTTGGGGCTCTATTACTGTCTTACTGGTTGTTTGGCCTCAGGCATCCAGCACTGGTGTTTGCAGGCAGTTGGGTAGAGCCAGGTCTTGGCACTAGATGAGGACCTCCAGGTGGCCTCACTCTGATTAATATTCCCTGGGGTCTCAGGTTCACTTTTAGTCCTGTGGTTTGGACTTGGCACTCCCACCACAGGCACTCAGGCCCAACACCTGGCCTGGCAACCAAGATCCTGCATGCAGTGTGGCATGGCAAAAGAAAAGAAAAAAAGGGAGCAGTACAATAATGAAGAATAAAAAATAAAATAAAATTAGAAAGATAAAAAATATATTAGGAAAAATAAGAATATAATTGAAACAACTACAACAAGGTAAAACAGAACCACAACAGAAGAAAGAAAGAAAAAAGAAGGGAACAAGCCAAAGGGAGCAGAACAATAACAAAGTATAAAGAATAGAATAAAATTAGAAAAATGAAAGATTTATTAGAAAAAATAAAAATATAAATGAATCAATAACAAGATAAAGCAGAACAACACTCTAGAAGAAGAAGAAAATAAAAGGCCAGAAAAGTCCTTGGCTGTGTGGGGTGGAGCTTAGGTGGTGGGGTGGAACTTAGGTGAGGAGGGATTTAGGTTGAGGTGGGGACTAGGCTTAAGACCTGCAGGGAAATGCAGCATGGCCTGAGGGGGGCCTTGCGAGTGTGGAGTTCCTGAGTTTGGAAGTAAGGCCCTGGGTGAGGGTGTGCAGGCAGGGTTTAGGCCCAGTGGGGTTGGAGGGGTCTCAGGGGGGTTTCTGAGTGCCACAGTGTAGAGTTAGGGAACTGGGTGGGGGTGTAGGGACGGGGCTTAGGCTCTGTGATGCCAGAGGGTGGGGGATTAGGCCCGGGAGCCCAACAGGCCCCCTGGTGCCTAGGTGAGCAGGGAAAGAACTGGCTGCACTCCCTTCTGTTCCTTCACACCTCCGAAGGTCTCCTGCATTGCCACTGAACTCCTAACCTTGGGTGGACATCACTGGGTGTGGGAACCCCTTCCCTCCCCCAGCTGCCCTTCAGGGTGCCAGTCCCATAGGTCTGGCTTTTACTTTTGCTCCCCCTTCCCTCCTTCCCACTCCCTCAGGACCCATGTGGCTGGAGGGGGCTTTGGGGGACAGAGGATCAGGCCCGAGATCTCAGCAGGCTCTCTGGGGTCCACATGAGCAGGGGAAATGCTGGCCACTCTCCCTTCTGATCCTCTGTACTCCCAACAGTCCCCCCATTTTCCCCTCCAGGTGTAGGATCCCTTCCCCTACCCCAGCCACCCCTGAGGGGCACTGGCCTCTCCCAGCTCCACTTCTCCTCCTCCCATATCCTACCCAGTTGCTTGGGTGTTCCTCTCATCCCTTTAGATATCCATGGTCCCCTCCAGTGCCTGGTAAGTGCCCTAGTTGTGCAGAGACGTGAACTCTGCATCCTCCTAGTTCGCCATTTTGACTCCACTCCCCTGTGCTTGATCTTTAAAAGTACCTTACAGAATACTGCAGTTAACTGTTTATTGCATCCATTAGCCACCCCCACACCCCACTGTGGGTGTCTTGCTAATGCTGGGAAATCTGCAGAGTACATACTGCCACTCCCCACTGAAGACAGAAATAAGTACTTAGTCTTTTTTTGACATTATTTTCCAACTTCAATACCCACTGTGCTATGGCTCAGTAGAGTACTTTGTAGGTGGTTAAATTCAAATTTATTTTTCTATCAATATAATGTAAAATTTGCCTTAATGGCCTTAATCTGTATTATATGCTATATAATAATAGGATAATTTTCCTAATGAAAACAGCTAATATATGCTCTACATATGGAGTTTTAAACTGTGATGATAATGTCTTTTTGGTGACTGTAGTCTCCACTTTTCTGATGTAAGGTTTTGTAAAAATGGCTAGTGATTTTACTGATTATCCTCAAATGGCTCAATAAACACATTCTTAATGATGCTATGAATAAATTTTAAAAATTATTTTGTTCAATAAAGTGCCTATGTGGTAGGAGTTTTAAGTGTTAATGCTTTGTCTCTATCTGGTTGCAGGAGCTTGCTCAGGGCCTCCAGTGATTATGTTTGGGACACTGATGGAATTCATTACTCAAACTTTCTTGTGGTGGTGCCATTACCACAAGAATGAGAAGCACATGAATTAAAGGAGAATGGGGAAGATTCACTTAGAAGGACTTGAAAGAAAGACTTGAAAGAATGGGTTCTGGTACTCCTTTAAGTGCTCATGATTCTTTTCTTGTGAAAGGAGAAACATCACACTTAATATGTCAGGACAACTGAACTTGCTTCTTATAATTAGATTAAAAAAAAATTATTGAAGGATCATTCCTGACCTGAGTAGAAGATTCTGTGCTCTTTGAGAGATTGCAGAGGGTACTGATAAAGGAATCATACCTTTCTTGTCTATGGCTCTTTAAGTGTCAGGCTGTCTCAGAATTCAGTACCAGTTGTCATCCTGGTATTCAGTCAGGAGTATGAAGTATCTAGACGCGACTAGTAGCTTTCTATGAAAAGACAGCAGTCCTACCTAAGACCCATATATGTATGCTAACTCTGTGAAAAGTAAGTGTTTCAAGAAGTTAAATCTTGAGATGTTATTTTGCCTTTTCTAGCTCCCTAGATAATTAAAACAATTAAAATTGTTTTAAACTTATAGAAGCAATCTATGCTCTCCATAAAACAACACAGAATGCTACATAAGAATTAATGCTACAGGAGATAGGTTCAAGATGGTGGAGTAGAAGGACATGCTCTCACTCCCTCTTGTGAGAGCACTGGAATCACAACTGCTGAACAATCATCGAAAGGAAGACACTGGAAGTCACCAAAAGGGATACCACACATCCAAAGAAAAAGGAGAAGCCACAATGAGATGGTTGGAGGGGCGCAATCACAATAAAATCAAAACCCATAACTGCTGGGAGGGTGACTCACAAACTGGAGAACACTTATACCACAGAGGTCCACCCACTGGAATGAAGGTTCTGAGCCACACATCATGCTTCCCAACCTGGGGGTCTGGGAAACAGGAGGAGAAATTCCTACAGAATCAGACTTTGAAAGCTAGTGGGATTTGATTACAGGACTTCAACAGGACTGGGGGAAACTGAGACTCCACTCTTGGAGGGCACACACAAAGTAGTGTGAGCATTGGGATGCAGGGAAAGGAGCAGTGACCCCATAGGAGAGTGAACCAGACCTACTTACTAGTGTTGGAGGGTCTTCTGCAGAGGCAGGGGGTGAACGTGTCTCACCGTGAGGACAAGGACACTGGCAGCAGAAGTTCTGGGAAGTACTCTTTGGCGTGAGCCCTCTGAGAGTCAGCCATGAGCCCCAACAAAGAGCCAGGGTAGGCTCCAGTGCTGGGTTGCATCAGGCCAAACAATGAACAGGGAGGGAACCCAGCACCACCCATCAGCAGACAAGCAGATTTAAGTTTTACTGAGCTCTGCCTAACAGAACAACAGCCAGCTCTACCCACCACCAGTCCCTTCCAACAGGAAACTTGCACAAGCTTCTTAGATAGACTCATCCACCAGAGGACAGACAGCAGAAGCAAGAAGAACTATAATCCTGCAGCCTGTAGAACAAAGACCACATTCACAAAAATATAGACAAGATGAAAAGGAAGAGGGCTATGTATCAGATGAAGGAACAAGTTAAAAACCCAGAAACACAACTAAATGAAGTGAAGATAGGCAACTTTGCAGAAAAATAATTCAGAATACTGATAGTGAAGATGATCCAGGACCTCGGAAAAAGAATGGAGGCAAAGATCGAGAAGAAGCAAGAAATGTTAAACAAAGACCTAGAAGAATTAAAGAACAAACAAACAGAGATAAACAATACAATAACTGAAATGAAAACTACACTAGAAGGACTCAATAGCAGAATAACTGAGGCAGAAGAACAGATAACTGACCTGGAAGACAGAATGGTGGAATTCAGTATTGTGGAACAGACTAAAGAAAAGAGTATGAAAAGAATTGAAGATAACATAAGAGACCTCTGGGACAATGTTAAATACAACATCATTCACATTATAGGTGTCTCAGAAGGAGAAGAGAGAGAGAAAAGACCCGAGAAAATATTTGAAGAGATTAGAGTCAAAAAGTTCCCTAACATGGGAAAGGAAATAGCCACCCAATTCCAGGAAGCGCAGAGAGTCAGAGGCAGGATAAACCCAAGGAGAAGCATGCAAAGACACATAGTAATCAAAATGACAAAAACTAAAGACAAAGAAAAATTATTGAAAGCAGTGAGGGAAAAATGACAAATAATATAGAAGGGAACTCCCATAAGGTTAACAGCTGATTTCTCAGCAGAAACTCTACAAGCCAGAAGGGAGAGGCATGACATACTTAAAGTAATGAAAGGGAAGAACCTACAAGCAAGATTACTCTACCCGGCAAGGATCTCATTCAGATTCAATGGAGAAATCAAAAGCTTTACAGACAAGCAAAAGCTAAGTGAATTGAGCACCACTGAACCAGCTTTACAACAAATGCTAAAAAAACTTCTCTAGGCAGGAAACACAAGAGAAGTAAAGGACCTACCAAAAAAACCCCAAATCAATTAAGAAAATGTTCATAGGAACATACATATTGATAATTACCCTAAAAGTGAATGGATTAAATGCTCCGACCAAAAGACACAGTCTTGCTGAATTGATACAGAAACAAGACCCATATATATTCTGTCTACAAGAGACCTGCTTCAGATCTAGCGACACATTCAGACTGAAAATGAGGGGATGGAAAAAGATATTCCATGGAAATGGATATCAAAAGAAAGCTGGAGTAGCAATACTGATATCAGATAATATAGGCTTTAAAATAAAGAATTTTACAAGAGACAAGGAAGGACACTACATAATGATCAAGGGATCAATCCAAGAAGAAGATATAACAATTATAAATATATATGCACCCAACATAGGAGCACCTCAATACATAAGGCAACTGCTAACAGCTATAAAAGAGGAAAATGACAGTAACACAATAATAGTGGGGGATTTTAACACCTCATTTACATCAATGGACATATCATCCAGACAGAAAATTAGTAAGGAAAAGGAAGCTTTAAATGACACAATAGACCAGAAAGATTTAATTGATAATACAGGACATTCCATCAAAAAACAGCAGATTACACTTCTCAAGTGCACATGGAACATTCTCCAAGATAGATCACATCTTGGGTCACAAACTAAGTCTCAGTATATTTAAGAAAATTGAAATCATATCAAGTATCTTTTCTGACCACAATGCTATGGGATTACAAATGAATTACAGGTGAAAAAATATTAAAAACACAAACACATGGAGGCTAAACAAAACGTTACTAAATAACAAAGAGATCACTGAAGAAATCAAAGAGGAAATCAAAAAATACCTAGAGACAAATGACAATGCAAACTCGAAGATCCAAAACCTGTGGGATGCAGGAAGAGCAATTCTAAGAGGGAAGTTTATAGCAATACAAGCCTACTTCAAGAAAGAAGAAAGATCTCAAATAAACAATCTAACCTTAAACCTAAAGGAACTAGAGAAAGAAGAACAAATAAAACCCAAAGTTAGTAGGAGGAAAGAAATCATTAAGATCAGAGCAGAAATAAATGAAATAGAAACAAAGAAAACAATAGCAAAGATCAATAAAACTAAAAGCTGGTTCTTTGAGAAGATAAACAAAATTGATAAACCATTAGCTAGACTCATCAAGAAAAAGAGGGAGAGGACTCAAATCAATAAAATTAGAAATGAAAAAGGAGAAATTACAGCAGACACTGCAAAAATACAAAGCATCCTAAGAGACTACTACAAATAACGCTATGCCAATAAAATGGACAACCTTGAAGAAATGGACAAATTCTTAGAAAGGTATACTCTTCCAAGACTGAAACAGGAATATATAGAAAATGTTAACAGGCCAACCACAAATAATGAAATTGAAATGGTGATTAAAACTCTGCCAACAATGGGCTTCCCTGGTGGCACAGTGATAGTCAGTCCGCCTGCTGATGCAGGGGACATGGGTTCGTGCCCTGGTCCGGGAGGATCCCACATGCTGTGGAGCAGGTGGGCCCATGAGCCATGGCCACTGAGCCGGCATGTCCAGAGCCTGTGCTCCACAACGGGAGAGGCCACAACAGTGAGAGGCCCACGTACCAGGGGAAAAAAAAAAATCTTCCAACACAAAAGTCCAAGACCAGATGGCTTCATAGGTGAATTCTATCAAACATTTAGAGAAGAGCTAACAACCATCCTTCTCAAAGTCTTCCAAAAATAGCAGAGGAAGGAGCACTCTGAAACTCATTCTATGAGGCCACCATCACCCTGATACCAACAGCAGACAAAGATACTACAAAAGAAGAAAATTACAGACCAATATCACTGATGAATATAGATGTAAAAATCCTCAACAAAATACTAGCAAACAGAATCCAACACCACATTAAAAGGATCATTCACCATGATCAAGTGGGATTTATCCCAGGGATGCAAGGATTCTTCAATATACGCAAATCAATCAGTGTGATACACCATGTAAACAAACTGAAGAAGAAAAAAACATATGATCATCTCAATAGATGCAGAAAAAGCTTCTGACAATATTCAATACCTATTTATGATAAAAACTCTCCAGAAAGTGGGCATAGAGGGAACCAACCTCAACATAATAAAGGCCATATACAACAGACCCACAGCAAATGTCATTCTGAAAGGTGAAAAACTGAAAGCATTTCTTCTAAGATCAGGAGCGAGACAAGGATGTCTACTCTTACCACTATTATTCAACAAAGTTTTGGAAGTCATAGCCACGGCAATCAGAGAAGAAAAAGAAATAAAAGGAATACAGATGGGAAAAGAAGGAGTAAAACTATCACTGTTTGCAGATGACATGATGCTGTACATAGAGAATCCTAAAGATACAAACAGAAAACTACTAGAGCTAATCAATGAATTTGGTAAAGTTCCAGGATACAAAATTAATGCACAGAAGTCTCTTGCATTCCTATACACTAATGATGAAATATCTGAAATAAAAATTAATGAAACAATCCCATTTACCATTGCAACAAAAAGAATAAAATATCTAGGAATAAACCTACCTAGGGATCAAAAGACCTGTATGAAGAAAACTATAAGCCACTGCTGAAAGAAATTAAAGTTGATACAAACAGATGGAGAGACATACCATGTGTTTGGATTGGAAGAATCAATATTGTGAAAATGACTATACTACCAAAGCAATATACAGATTCAATGCAATCCCTATCAAATTACCAATGGCATTTTTTACAGAACTAGAACAAAAATCTTAAAATTTGTATGGAGACACAAATGACTCCGAATAGCCAAAACAGTCTTTAGGGAAAAGAACGGAGCTGGAGGAATCAGGCTCCTGGACTTCAGACTATACTATAAAGCTACAGTAATCAAGACAGTCTGTAACTGGCACAAAAACAGAAATATAGATTAATGGAATAGGGTAGAAAGCCCAGAGATAAACCCATGCACCTATGGTCAACTAATCTATGGCAAAGGATGCAGTGATATACAATGGAGAAAAGACTGTCTCTTCAGTAAGTGGTGCTGGGAAAACTGGACAGCTACAAGTAAAAGAATGAAATTAGAACACTCCTTAACACCATACACAAAACTAAACTCAAAATAGATTAGAGACCTAAATGTAAGACCAGACACTCTAAAACTCTTAGAGGAAAACATAGGAAGAACACTCTTTGACATAAATTACAGCAAGATCTTTTTCACCCACCTCCTAGAGTAATGGAAATAAAAACAAAAATAAACAAATGGGACCTAATGAAACTTCAAAGCTTTTGCACAGCAAAGGAAATAATAAACAAGACGACAAGACAACCCTCAGAATGGGAGAAAATATTTGCAAACGAATCAATGGACAAGGGTTTAATCTCCAAAATATATAAACAGCTCATGCAGCTCAATATTAACAAACCAAGCAATCCAATCTGAAAATGGGCAGAAGACCTAAGTAGACATTTCTCCAAAGAAGACATACAGATGCCCAAGAAGCACATGAAATGCTGCTCTACATCACTAATTATTAGAGAAATGCAAATCAAAACTACAATGAGGTATCACCTCACACCAGTTAGAATGGGCATCATCAGAAAATCTATAAACAACAAATGCTGGAGAGGGTGTGGAAAAAAGGGAACATTCTTGCACTGTTGGTGGGAATGTAAATTGATGCAACCATTATGGAGAACAGTATGGAGGTTCCTTAAAAAACTAAAAATAGAATTACCATATGATCCAGCAATCCCACCACTGGGCATATACTCAGAGAAAACCATAATTTAAAAAGACACACACACCCCAATGTTCACTGAACCACTGTTTACAATAGCTAGGTCATGGAAGCAAGATAAATGCCCATTGACAGGTGAAAGGATAAAGAAGATGTGGTACTTATATACAATGGAATACTACTCAGCCATAAAAAAATGAAATTGGGTCATTTATAGAGATGTGGATGAATCTAGCGACTGTCATACAGAGTGAGGTAAGTCAGAAAGAGAAAAACAAATATTCTATATTAATGTGTATATGTGGAACCTAGAAAAATGGTAAAGATGAACCAGTTTGCAGGGCAGAAATTGAGACACAGATGTAGAGAACAAACCTATGGACACCAAGGGGGATAAATGGCAGGGTGGTGGTGGTGGTGTGATGAATTGGGAGGTTGGAATTGACATATATACACTAATATGTTTAAACTGGATAAGTAATAAAACCTGCTGTATAAAAAGTTAAATAAAATAAAATTCAAAAAAAGAAGCATTAATGGTAAGTAGGAAATTATTAGGTCAACTAAAAAATTGACATATCATTGTTTGCTTGGATAAAAATATTGTTCCAATATTAAATTTCCTGAAATTGAAAACTCTACTGTATAAGTGTAAGAATATTATTATTTAGAGGAAACGCTCACTGAAATATTTGGAGGTGAAGGGCTTTATGCAAGTAACTTACTCTTGAATCTTTCAGAAAAATGTTATGTATATATATTATTTGTGTGTGTATGTGTGAATACATGTCGATCTAGATGTATATGGAAGAGAAACAGCAAAAAATAAAGCAAATAGAGTGAAATGCTAATGTGTGAATCTATGTAAAGGATATGTAGGTGTTTGTTGTACTATTGTTATTCTTGCAACTTTCTTTAAGATTAAAATTATTTCCAAAAAAATAAAATATGATAGCTTTCTCTTTCCCGATTTTTTTTCTATGCATATACATCACACACAGAGATGTTTTAAAATATAAAGAGGATAGTGCTATATGTTTACTTTTGTGATTTTCTTTTTTTTCTTTTTCACTTATCAATATATATTGAATTGTGTTAGTGTTTTGGGCACCTGATTTTCAAGTATATATTTATCTTATTGTAGCCAAGTTTCCTTTGAAGACCTTGTGCTCTGTTCTTCTCCATGGCCTACTGAATTCTATACACGTTTTAAAGAATTTTATCACCATTTACATAAGAGTAAAAAATTGAGAGTTTAAGAAAATCATAATATTTTGAGGATCCTACTATGAGGGAAAATCTTGCTATGAAGTCCAACTCACACTGTTTTGTTATTCACTTATGGAAAATGTAGTTCATTCATATGCTTCAAATTTCAAACAGTGCAAAACGGCATATAGTGAAAAACAACCTTTCTACCATCTTCCCTTGCTACCGAGCCCCTCTTTTTAGAAGCAGTCAGTGTTATTTCTTTTTTCTGTATTATTACAGAGATATTGTATGCTTTTACAGTATGTGTGTATGTGTGTATGTACAGTTATGTCCTCAGCATGCATATTATGTATATATTCATATATATGCCTGTTATATTCAAATTCATATTTATTGAGCCACTTCTATGCATTAGACACTATTTTAAGTGCTTGTGATACATCAATGAATAAACCAAATCCCTACTCTCATGTAGCTATCTTCCTAATGGAAGTAGACATACAATAAACCATGAACAAGAAATACATTATGTAATGTGTTAGAAGGTGAAAAGTGCTATTAAACGAAGAAGGTAGAGTAAGGGAGGTTGAGAGTGCCAGGTCATGGAGCAGGGATGAATTGGATTGGAATTTTAAATAGGATCATCAATATAGGCCTCCTTGAGAAAGTAACATCTAAGCAGAGACTTGAAAGAAATTAGAGAGATTGTCTTGCAGATATTTGGAGGATACCAAGAAGAGAGAATAGTCAGTGTAAAAGCCTTAAAGTGAGAACACCATGCCTGGTATCTTTGAAGAATAGCAAAAGAGTCAGTGTGATGAGATCAGAGTGAGCCAAAGAGAAAATAGCTCCATAGGAGGTCAGAGAAGAAACGTAGAGACAGTTTGAGTGAACGGAGAGACATTGGAAGGTTCTGAGCAGAGGGATGATATTATCTGGCTGAGGTTTTAAGAAGATAGTTCTCTGACTGTTGTGTTGGGAATACACAACACAACACAAGAAATAACACTGACTGCTTCTGAAAAGAGGGGCTGGGTAGCAAAGGAAGAGGGTAGAAAGAATGTTTTTCACTATATGCCCTTTTGCACTGTTTGAAATTTGAAGCATATGAATGAACTACCTTTTCCATAAGGGGGCTTGAGTGAAAGCAAGAAGACAGGTTAAGTGGCTCTTAAAAAAATCAGGCAAATGATGATGGTGGTTTGGACCAAGGTGGTAGTAGTGATCAGGTTATACATATATTTTGAAGGCAGAGTGAACAGGATTTCCTGACAGATTGGACGTGGGGTGTTAGAGAAAGAAGGCGAGTCGAGAATATCTCCTATAGTTTTGATGTGAGCAACTGGAAATAAGATTTGCTATTGGGGCAGACACAGGTTTTGAGGGGCCTGAAGTTTCTGAACAATTTTGGGGGCCTGCCTCAGGAAAATGAACACAAAATTACCCACACAAATTTAGGTATTAGGTAAAATAGGAATATTTATTAATAATGAAGGAATAAATGACAATTTATAAATATTAAAAAACTGTCAACTATCATAAACATCACAAAACCCAGAAAAATAATATAGTCTTAAAATTAATTACCTGAAACACCTCTATCTGTTATTGTTTGCTTAGTTTCCAAAACTTTGTTCTCCAAATATTCTTTTTTAAAACATCTTGTTCTTGCTTCATGCATATGTCATCTTTCTGAGTAATATCATTACTGATATTTCCTGCAAGTTCCTTTCCTTTTTTCCCATTTTCTCTCTTTTTAAAAAATAAATTCTGTTTGTTTTTTTAGTTTCTATCTTTGTCTCTAACTTTTGTGTTGGATATTTTCCCCACGGTTTGCTAATTTTTGGTTGTCTTCTCATGGTTGAGAGCGCTGACTGTAACTCAGAGCCTGGGATGTAGCTGGTTTACTTTCTGTGTGGGTGGACTGTTCAAATGCAGAACCCCTTGTCATCTGCATATTTAGGATTTTCTTTTTGGGCTCATCAGGTTCTCCAGAGAAGACTTTTCCAATCTCTTGCCTGGAGGATGGAAGACTGGTTACCAGTGTTCTGCAAGCTTAGTGAGGGAAGCATTTAATTAATTATGCATAAGGTTGCTTAATCCCCTTCTTTTAGGTAGTATCCAGGGCCACTGTGCCTGGTGTTTTCCAGTTCAGTGACTCTCATTTTTTTCATCCAGAGCTGAAGAATAAACCTCCAGACTTCTGTGGAGGTAAGGTAAGGACAGTTATCTAGCTCTGTGGAATGAGAGAAAGGATCTTTCTAAATTAAGTTCCTTTTCAAATAGTTTCACCCAAACCTCCTGATTTTAGCTCTTTCTTAACTCTCAGGTCCAAAGGTACCAGGTGCTGCCAATTACTGAACCTTATGAGGATACTGGATTATAAATTGGGTTATTTCTCAGCATTCTCCATTGCTGGCTGAGGTCCCTACCATCTCAGTCTAAGTCAGCTAACACTAATCCATCTGGGTTCCACTTTAAAAATTGCATTGCTTTTATCTCTTCTAATATTCTTCCAAGCCTTTTGGGTTTATGTCTTTAAAAAAATTTTCCCCTGCGTTTTTAGTGAGGTATAGGGAGATTAAAATTAGATTCCTGCATACAGTTTACCATCTAACCCAGACTGCCTTGGGATGCCATATTTTAACACTTCATTTTCTTACTGTTGTATTTTGACCAGGAGTCCTGATTCCATTTATTTTTCAAAGTAACAAGCACAGCCACCACCACAACAAACTTACCTAACCATTTTTCATTATTTGAGAACTAACTATAGACAAGAGGGAATGTTAATCCATGCCAATGATTCAACAATTATGAATTGAGCATCTATTGTGTACCAGGCACTGTGCTAGTCATTCGATATATAGAAATGAGTGAAGTTTAATATCTGTCCTTATGGGAATCACAATCTAACACGTGTAAGCAACGTAGGCAAAAAATGGTATCTGTAATATCAGAAGTATGGCCAAAATTGCAGCACAGTCCAGATGATGGCATCATTAACACTGTTGGGCTCAGGCTCAGGCAAGTCGTCCTGGAGGGGTTGATTTTGAGATAAGGAATGGGTGCTAGTAGCTTGCCACTTAAAACAGATATGATTAAGCTGCAGTAGACAACATAAATCCTTCACATTCCCGATTTTGGTTTGAGAGTGCTTTTAGATGTTAGAATCTCAGATACAAAACGGAAGAAATAAGTAAATATTTCCAACCATATTAATTCAAGATGAAAGAATGTCACTGTGACAATGTTCACATCATAATTCACAGAAGCAGAGGAGAAGAAACACAATGAAGTCAGTCTACTTCTGTCTTCATTGGGATGTTGTGGCATTTACTGTGATAGTTTATATAAAAATGCTTTATAAGAGTGTAACATGAACGCATTATCAATTTAAAAAGAAAAGCTGAAATTGTAGTGACATAAGCTCATTCAATAAGTACATAATTAAGCACCTACAATGTGTTAGGAACTCTTCACATGTTGGAAATACACTGATGAACAAAGAGATGGTGGAGGAGACAAGAGTATAATGAAGTGAGAAATATAGATTGCAACAAGAGCAAATAGCAGGTGGAGGTATCCTAGTTTTAGATTTTTGGGATGGAGTAAGACCTATTCATGACTCTGCAATGAAGTCAATATGTCTGGAGCCTAAATCATGAGGCAGAGAATGGTATAAGATAAGGCTACAGTGACAGGCAGCTGCCAGTTGATAAATTTGTAAGGATCCATGTTAAGGAATTGGAATTTTATCCCAAGAGTAGTAGACATTGAAGGGGAGTGACATGTTTATATGTATATTTTTAACAAGATCATCCTGCTGATATAATTAGAATATTATAATTTTCAAGCCCTTAACAAAACAATAACTCTAAGAAAAGATCATCAGTGACTCCTAACATAAAAAAGAGGCACTAAGTATTTTGTACACAGCTCCACCTATGACATATTTGTACAAAAATTGAGCCTAATCAGATCAAGCCTCTAGGTCCCACTACAAGTTGTAGGAAATGCAGGAGGACAGAGACCAGGTTCAGTGACACCACAGGGATATGAACAAGGAAATCCAGACTTTTGGAACTCCACAGGACAAAAGACTCAATTTATTCAGGAAATAAACTTAAAGAAATAAAAATCTGAAGGAAAAACATGTAGAGTAGGAGGAGACTTAAAGGACACTTCAACCAAATGTAGGGAGAGGATCTTGTTTGTACTGTGATTCAAACAAAACAAAACAAACTTGATAAAACATTGTAATACTCTTAGGGAAATTTAAACAGTGACTAGATATTTGGAGATTCCTAGATAAGGAATTACTATTAATTTTTATAGCTGTAAAATGATGTGGTGGTTATGTTTTTAAAAACAATTCTTATTTTTAGAGATATATGCCAGCATATTTACAAGTAGATTAATAAATAAGACAACTAGTTGCTGCATTTGTTGCTACTATCTTTCTCCTATAATTGTTTGTAGGAGAGGAAAATTGGAAGCAGAATGTCCATGTAGGTAGGAGGCTTTTGTAGTAATCCAGGATAAAGAGGATGCAGGACTAGACTAGGATGGTGGTAATGAAGATGGAGAAAAGTAGATTTTTTCAAGACATACTTTGGAGGTAGAGCTGACAGAATTTGCTGATGAATTTGATTTGTGGGAATGCTGATGTAAGGAAATAGAGAAGAACAATTGCCAGATTTCAGGTTTGATTAACCTGATGGATTGTGTTCCAATGGGGAAAACTAGAGGATAAATAGTTTTTGGAGAGAAGGTGTAAGAGATGATGGGTTCAATTTGACATAGATGTGAGTCCTTGATTAGAGATTTCAGTGAGATATGGTAATACAGACGATCAGTCGGTATTTGGATGTACAGGTTAGGAAATATCTCTGGTTTTGAGGCATCTAATTAAGATTCATTGGCATGTAGATAGCAACCAAAGCTATGGAACTAAATGAAATCACCTGGGGGAATGTGATTGAAAAGAAAGAGAAAAGGGAGAAGACGAGAGGAAAAAAGAAGGTCTAGGCCACAACTCTGAAAACAGGCAACGCAAGTTTAGGTAGGGGAGAATTAACCTGCAAAAATAATGATAAGATGGGGGGGGATATGAAAAATGTTTCCCTGATATTCCAGGAGGCAAAAGAAGACAGAGTTTCCACAAGAAGTGTGTGGTAAGAAAAAAAAAAGAAGTGTGTGGTTAATTTAACATTGTCAATTACTATGGAAAGGTCAAATAAGATGAGGACAGAAAGAACATTGGACTTGGTGACATGGAAATCAGTGTCCTTGTGAGGATTTTTTTTTTTTTGGTGGAATGATTGAGCAAAACTAATTTGAAGTAGGTTAAGGAGTGAGTGGAAGGTGGGAAAATTGTGACAGATACAGGAGATTTTTTCAGAAAATGTGAGGAGGAGAGATAGAGGGTGATATGAGGAGGGAAAGATGGGGTTAAGATACTTTTAAGTCTTGAGCATGTATAAATGAAGATGGAAAGGATCCAGTAAGAAATGAGAAAATGAAAATGCAAAAGGAGAGGGGACAATTAGAAGTGGAAAAATATCTGAAAATCATAGAAGAGTTGGGAACAAGAGAAGAGGTGAAGAGTTTGATTTTAAATAGAAGAGACACCTCTTCTTTTGTTACAGAAAATAAAATAGAAGGATAGGTGCAGATAAGTTTGTAGGTTTCATAGCTCTGTGTGTTTGTGCATGCGTGAAAGAAAAAGGGAAGGCTATCTGCTGAGACTGAAGGAAGATTTGGAGATACATCAAAAAGGTTTTA
The DNA here is from genome assembly GCF_003676395.1 of Aethalodelphis obliquidens. Classification (NCBI taxonomy): domain Eukaryota; kingdom Metazoa; phylum Chordata; class Mammalia; order Artiodactyla; family Delphinidae; genus Aethalodelphis; species Aethalodelphis obliquidens. The sequence continues at coordinate 10,636,147 of NW_020837998.1, forward strand.
GGACAATGGGAAAGATTTGAAGTAGCTATAGATATATATACTGTGAGTAGACTGTGAGATTATAAGGTGATTGAGGGATCAATAGTGATGATGAATATAGTGGCAGCAATATATCTAGTTGTATGATTTTCACCAAAAGTGCTCAGCAGTCTGAATATAGTAAAAACAGAAACATTTGACATTTTAAAACAAAAAATGTGAACGGTACAAAGCAAGCTTTATTTACCTAAGTTATAATTTCTCGTTAACTCCCAGGGACTTTGTTAGTTAAAACAAGGTAACAGATTCAACATACTTTGAGATCTGTGGAAGGAAATTCCTTTTTAAATACAAAGCAAAACAACAATGATAATCACATAAAATTAAGCTATTTGGGATGTTTTCTATGCTTTTTTGTTTGATTCCTGCATTACATGCCATTGATTTCCCTTTGATCCATCTCTTCACAATTAATTTAGGCATGATTTTCCTAACTCTTGATATTATCCTGTCAGTTTAAGAAACATCAGAGTAAATCAAAACTGATGATCCCTATGATTATGAAATAACAAACATGTCAAAATAGAAGTGTTAGTTTTTCTTAATTTAATAGCAGCTTATACCTCCCACCAAAATCCACACAAGGAATTTCCAAATATCAACTATTTTATAGCTGTGAAGTGAATTCCATACAAAATTTAGACATATATTTGAATGAACTTTTACTCTGTTTTCACAGTATTTATTTTGAACCTAGCACTGTTGTTAGACCCTAAGGAATTATACATGGATCAGACAAATTCCCTTTGTGTATTTAAGGAGCTCATGAATTTGAGGCAGAGTAAAGACAGGGGTGTAGGGTCAACTGATGAACAGCCTTATATTTCATGTTAATGGAGTTTGGATTTTAACATGTGGGCAAATTAAAACCTCCAAAGAATTTTCATTAAGGAAGTGACATGATCAGATTTGTGTTAAGGTCACTTTCATAGCAGACTGTGGAAAAGGGACTGGAGGAGAATAAGCTATAAGGAGAGAGAGAATTACCATACCTGGAGTGTCTACTATATGCCAGGCACAGTTTTATTTTGTTTTTGAATATTTTAAAAATTTACTGATTTATTTTGGCTGTTCTGAGTCTTACTTGCAGCAGGTGGGATCTTCATTGCAGCATGCAGAATTCTTGGCTGCGGCATGCAAGGTCTAGTTTCCTGACCAGGTATCGAACCCGGGCCCCCTGCATTGGGAGCATAGAGTCTTACCCACTGGATCACCAGGGAAGTCCCCAAGACACAGTATTACTATATATAATATCACTTAATCACCACAAGAACACTTAAGAACAAGCATTATCATCTCCATTTTAGAGCTGAGGAAAATAAGGTTTAGAGAGGTTAAGTCCCAAAAGTTACAATTACAGTAAAATATATTGTTGGCATCTGAACACAGCCTGACTCCAAGATCCATGCTGTTCTTCTGGAGCATACACTCAATTAGGTGGCACTGGATGAATCTAAAAGTGAATAATAATGAAGTCCTGAATCAAGACTGTGCCTGTGGGAATGGAAAGAAACAGAAAATGTGAGAAATATTCAGGGAATAGAATTGGCAGCAAGACTTGTGTTTTTTTGTAGATTTGAATTGGGTGGTGGAGGGGGAGAGCAAGGGGCAGCGAGGAGTCAAGAACCTCTTCCAGGTTTTAATTTGTCTAAATGAGTGGATGGATAATGGTGTTTTGAACTGAAATTAGTGGATGTAAAAGAATAAATGGAAGGTGGCAACAGCCAGCTTTAGCAACCACCAGTCCCTTCCAACTGGAAACTTGCACAAGCCTCTTAGATAGACTCATCCACCAGAGGACAGACAGCAGAAGCAAGAAGAACTATAATCCTGCAGCCTGTGGAACAAAGACCACATTCACAAAAATATAGACAAGATGAAAAGGAAGAGGGCTATGTATCAGATGAAGGAACAAGTTAAAAACCCAGAAACACAACTAAATGAAGTGAAGATAGGCAACTTTGCAGAAAAAGAATTCAGAATACTGATAGTGAAGATGATCCAGGACCTCGGAAAAAGAACGGAGGCAAAGATCAAGAAGATGCAAGAAATGCTTAACAAAGACCTAGAAGAATGGAAGAACAAACAAACAGAGATGAACAATACAATAACTGAAATGAAAAACACACTAGAAGGAATCAATAGCCAAATAACTGAGGCAGAAGAACGGATAGGTAGCCTGGAAGACAGAATGGTGGAATTCACTGCTGGGAACAGAATAAAGAAAAAGAATGAAAAGAAATGAAGACAGCCAAAGAGACCTCTAGGACAACATTAAACACAACACCATTTGCATTAGAGGGGTCTCAGAAGGAGAAGAGAGAGAGAAAGGACCTGAGAAATATTTGAAGAGATTAGAGTCGAAAAGTTCCCTAACATGGGGGAGGAAATAGCCAGCCAAGTCCAGGAAGTGCAGAGAGTCCCATACACAAGGAGAAACACGCCAAGACACACAGTAATCAAGTTGGCATAAATTAAAGACAAAGAAATATTATTGAAAGCAGCAAGGGAAAAACAACAAATAACATACAAGGGAACTCCCATAAGGTTAAGAGCTGATTTCTCAGCAGAAACTCTACAAGCCAGAAGAGAGTGGCATGACATATTTAAAGGGATGAAAGGGAAGAACCTACAACCAAGATTACTCAACCCAGCAAGGATCTCATACAAATTCGAAGGAGAAATGAAAAGCTTCACAGACAAGCAAAAGCTAAGAGAATTCAGCACCACCAAACCAGATCTACAGCAAATGCTAAAGGAACTTCTCTAAGTGGGAAACACAAGAGAAGAAAATGGCCTACAAAAACAAACCGAAAAAAATTAAGAAAATGGTAAAAGGAACATGCATATCGATAATTACCTTAAACGTGAATGGATTAAATGCTCAAACCAAAAGGCACAGGCTCACTGAATGGATAGAAAAACAAGACCCATATACATGCTGTCTACAAGAGACCCACTTCAGACATAGGGACACATTCAGTCTGAAAGTGAGGGGATGCAAAAAGATATTCCATGCAAACGGAAATCAAAAGAAAGCTGGAGTAGCAATACTTATATCAGATAAAATAGACTTTAAAATAAAGAATGTTACAAGAGACAAGGAAGGACATTACATAATGATCAAGGGATCAATCCAGGAAGATATGACAATTATAAATATATAGGCACCCAACATGGGAGCACCTCAATACCTAAGGCAACTGCTAACAGCTACAAAGGAGGAAATTGACAGCAACACAATAATAGTGGTGGACTTTAACACCTCACTTACACCAATGAACAGATCATCCAGACAGAAAATTAATAAGGAAACAGAATCTTTAAATGACACAATAGACCAGATAGATTTCATTGATAATTATAGGACATTCCATACAAAAACAGCAGATTACACATTCTTCTCAAGTGCACATGGAACGTTCTCCGGGATAGATCACATTTTGGGTCACAAATCAAGCCTTGGTAAATTTAAGAAAAATGAAATCATATCAGGCATCTTTTCTGACCAGAACACTATAAGATTAGAAAACAATTACAGGGAAAAAAACGTAAAAAAACTCAAACACATGGAGGCTAAACAATACGTTACTAAATAACCAAGAGATCACTGAAGAAATCAAAGAGGAAATCAAATAACACCTAGAGAAAAATGACAATGAAAACACGACAATCCAAAACCTATGGGATGCAGCAAAAGCAGTTCTAAGAGGGTAGTTTATAGCAATACAAGCCTACCTCAAGAAACAAGAGAAATCTGAAAAAAACAATCTAATCATACACCTAAAGGAACTACAGAAAGAACAAAGAAAACCCAAAGTTAGCAGAAGGAAAGAAATCATAAAGATCAGAGCAGAAATAAATGAAATAGAAACAAAGAAAACAACAGCAAAGATCAATAAAACTAAAAGCTGGTTCTTTGAGAAGACAAACAAAATTGATAAACCATTAGCCAGACTCATCAAGAAAAAGAGGGAGAGGACTCAAATCAATAAAATTAGAAATGAAAAAGGAGAAGTTACAACAGACACTGCAGAAATAAAAAGCATCCTAAGAGACTACAGCAAGCAACTCTATGCCAATAAAATGGACAACCTTGAAGAAATGGACAAATTCTTAGAAAGGTATAATCTTCCATGACTGTGTCAGGAAGAAATTGAAAATGTGAACAGACCAATCACAAGTAATGAAATTGAAACTGTGATTAAAAATCTTCCAACAAACAAAAGTCCAGGACCAGATGGCTTCACAGATGAATTCTATCAAACATTTAGAGAAGAGCTAACACCCATCAATCTCAAACTCTTCCAAAATATTGCAGAGGAAGGAACACTCCCAAACTCATTCTTTGAGGCCATGATCACCCTGATACCAAAAGCAGACAAAGATACTACAAAAAAAGAAAATTACAGACCAATATCACTGATGAATATAGGTGCAAAAATCCTCAACAAAATACCATCAAACAGAATCCAACACCATATTCAAAGGATCATTCACCATGATCAAGTGGGATTTATCCAAGGGATGCTGGGATTCTTCAATATATGCAAATCAATCAATGTGATATACCATATTCAGAAATTAAAGAATAAAAACCATTTGATCATCTCAATAGATGCAGAAAAATCTTTTGACAAAATTCAACACCCATTTATGATAAAAAGTCTACAGAAAGTAGGCATAGAGGGAGCTTACATCAACATAATAAAGGAAATATACAACAAACCCATAGCAAGCATCATTTTCAATGGTGAAAAACTGAAAGCATTTCCTCTAAGATCAGGAACAAGACAAGGATGTCCACTCTGGCCACTATTACTCAACATAGTTTTGGAAGTCCTAGCCATGGCAATCAGAGAAGAAAAATAAATAAAAGGAATACAAATTGCAAAAGAAGAAGTAAAACTGTCACTGTTTGCATATGACATGATACTATACATAGAGAATCCTAAAGATGCCACCAGAAAACTACTAGAACTAATCAATGAATTGGGTAAAGTTGCAGGATACAAAATTTTGCACATAAATCTCTTGCATTCCTATACACTTATGATGAAAAATCTGAAAGAGAAATTAAGGAAACACTCCCATTTACCATTGCAACAAAAAGAATAAAATGCCTAGGAATAAACCTACTTAGGGAGACAGAAGATCTGTATGCAGAAAAGTATAGGACACTGATGAAAGAAATTAAAGATGATACAATTTGATGGAGAAATATACCATGTTCCTGGATTGGATGAATCAGCATTGTGAAGGTGACTCTACTACCCAAAGCAATCTACAGATTCAGTACAATCCCTATCAAATTACCAATGGCATTTTTTACAGAACTAGGACAAAAAATCTTAAAATTTGTCTGGAGACACCAAAGATCCTGAAGAGCCAAAGCAGTCTTGAGGGAAAAAAACGGAGCCAGGCTCCCTAACTTCTGACTATACTACAAAGCTACAGTAATCAAGGCAATATGGTACTGGCACAAAAACAGAAATATAGATCAGTGGAACAAGATAGAAAGCCTAGAGATAAACCCACACACCTATGGTCAACTAATCTATCACAAAGGAGGCAAGGATATACAATGGAGAAAAGACAGTCTGTTCAATAAGTGGTGCTGGGAAAACTGGATAGCTACATGGAAAAGAATGAAATTAGAACACTCCCTAACACCATACACAAAAATAAACTCTAAATGGATTAGTGGCCTACATCTATGACCGGACACCATAAAACTCTTAGAGGAAAACATAGGTAGAACACTCTTTGACATAAATCACAGCAATATCTTTTTTGATCCACCTCTTAGAGTAATGGAAATTAAAAAAAAATAAAATAAACAAATGAGACCTAATGAAACTTCAAAGCTTTTGCACAGCAAAGGAAATTGCAAACAAGACAAAAAGACAACCCTCACAGTGGGAGAAAATATTTGCCAACGAATCAACGGACAAGGGATTAATCTCCAAAATATATAAACAGCTCATGCAGCTCAATATTAAAAAAAACAAGTAATCCAATCCGAAAATGCGCAGAAGCCCTAAGTAGACATTTTTCCAAAGAAGACATACATATGGCCAAGAGGCACATGAAAAGCTGCTCAACATCACTAATTATTAGAGAAATGCAAATCAAAACTACAATGAGGTATCACCTCACACCAGTTAGAATGGGCATCATCAGAAAATCTACAAACAACAAAGGCTGGAGAGGGTTGGAGAAAAGGGAACCCTCTTGCACTGTTGGTGGGAATGTAAATTGATACAGCCACTATGGAGAACAGTACGGAGGTTCCTTAAAAAACTAAAAATAGAATTACCATATGATTCAGCAATCCCACTACTGGGCATGTACCCAGAGAAAACCATAATTCTAATAGGCACATGCACCCCAATGTTCAATGCAGCACTATTTACAATAGCCAGGTCATGGAAGCAAGCTAAATGCCCATCGACAGACAAATGGATAAAGAAGTGGTGGTACATATATACAATGGAATATTACTCAACCATAAAAAGTAACAAAATTGAGCTATTTGCAGAGACGTGCCTGGGTTTAGAGACTGTTTTACAGAGTGAAGTAAGTCAGAAAGAGAAAAACAAATATCGTATGTTAATGCACATATGTGGAACCTAGAAGAATGGTACAGATGATCCAGTTTGCAGGGCAGAAATTGAGACACAGATGTAGAGAACAAACGTATGGACACCACGGGGGGAAAGTGGTGGGGGGTGGGGTGCGGTTGGTGGTGCAATGAACTGGGGGATTAGGATTGACATGTATACACTAATATGTATTAAATGGATAACTAATAAGAAGCTGCTGTATAAAAAAATAAATTAAATTAAATTAAAAAAACAAATGGAAAGATGTTGAAGATACAGGACAAAATGGGAATAATTGATGGAACGAAGAGCTGGAGGAGATGGAAACAGCACAGGTGAAGAGATTTTCTTAGTTGATTTCTCTGTAATGGAGAGACTATTTTTATGCTCAAATATAGATCCATTATAACATGGAGGGAATAATATTGAGAGACTTTAGACTCAATAGCCTCTATATTATCTCTGAAAAAAGAAGTGAAGGCAGAGGCAAGGGAAGGGAAGGGAGCTTGAAAAGAATAGTATTAAAGGTTTGAATTAACCACTGAAGGGAATGGGAGAGGGAAATGATCACCATTTTTTAGTTAACTCACAGGCAATTATTTTGGTTCATTATTATAGGATACTCAGACTGAAACTTGGTTTCAAGTTTATAACTTTAGTTTTTTCCTATTTTTCAAAATAAAGTTATCACATATCATTATTTAGATAATTCATATTATTGTTCATCCATGAGAGTCAACATTCTGTTATTTGCAAAGTGGTAGGAACAAAGTACTCTCTCACCAAAAGCATAAATGTTCTTCTATAAACTATTCTTTTCAGGTTCTGATATAAGTAATATGTCAGCCTTGTAAAATAGATTAGGAGTGTTTTTCTTTTATTATTTTATGAAAGAGTTTGAGTAAGACTAAAATCATCTGTTCATTGAATTTCTCTGGAAACATTTTAAAGTCTGATTTCTTCTGGAATTTTTTTTTAAATGTCTATTGAATTTATTTAATGGATTTAGGGTTATTCAGCTTTCTATTTCTTCTTGAGTCCATTTCAATTATTTGTATTTCTAGAAATTTACTCATTCATTTTAGTTTTCAAATTTATTATCAAAATTTCTATATACCATCCTCTTATCTGTTTTATATCAACATCTATAGTTATATTTCACCTTTCAGTCCTAATATTTTTTATTTGTACCCTTTCTCTCTCATTCTTAATATTATTTATTTGTGCTCTTTCTCATTCTTTTTTCCCTTGCTTAATTCCATTAGAAGTTTGTCATTAAAAAATATCTTATCAAAGAACAAACTTATACCTTTGTCAATACTCTTTATGTTTGCTTTCTATTTCATTAAATGTTATTCTTCATTTTTTTCTTTTCTTCTACTTTCCTTTGATTTATTTTGCTATTCTTTCTCTAAGTTCCTGAGATCTATGGTCTAATCATTATTTTCAACCTTACTCCTTTCATAATATACCAATTTAAGGCCATACAATTTCTTCAAAATACCACTTTAGGTGCATCCATATGTTTGGATGCATAATGTTTTCATGATCATTCAGTTCTAAGTATTTTCACACTTTTATTATGAAGTTTTCTTTGATGTATGAAATAGTTGGAATTTTGTTTTAAATTTTCAATAATGGGCTTCTTGTTATATATAAAAACATGTGTGATTTTATTTCTTTTGGATATATATCTATTAGTGGAATTGTTGGATCACATGGTAGTTCTACTTTTAATTTTTTGAGGAAACTCCATACTGTTTTCCATAATGGTTTTGCCAATTAACATTGCCACTAACACTATGTAAGTGTTCCCTTTTCTTCCCACTCTGTTATCTCTTGTATCTGGATAATAATCATCCTAATAGGTGTGAAGAATCTTAAAAAGTTGAACTCAGAGAACCAGAGAATAGAACAGTGGTTACGAGGGGTTAGGGGTTAGGGAAAATGGGGAAATGTTGATCAAAGGGCACAAACTTTCTGTTTTAAGATAAATCAGTTTTGGGGAATCTAATGAATACCATGGTGACTACAGTTAATAATACTGTATTGTGTACTTGAGATTTTCTAAGAGAGTAGATCTTAAGCCCTCTCACCTCAGCAACCAAACAAACAAACAAAACCTCACACAACTATGTGAGGTGATAAATGTGTTAATTAACTTGATTATGGTAATCATTTCACAATGTATACATATATCAAATTATCTTATTGTACACCTTAAATATATACTGTTTGTATTTGTCAATCATACCTCAATAAAGCTGGAAAAAAAATTAAATGACAACATAAATCCTTAAAAATATGTATTTTGACTTAATTGTATTATAGTCAAAGAATGTGGTCTTTATGATACTAGTCCTTTCACATTTCAAAATTTACAGTTCAAATCATCTGTATCCCCATTTGTTTTTTAAAATCTACTCAAATTTTCTATTACAGAGACAATTATGTTGGAATATCTCATGAGGATGACAGATTTATCAACTTCTTTCTATAATTCTGCCATTGTTTTCTCTTTTGGGAGCTATGTTACTAGGTTAACACACATTTGAAATTGCTTTATCATTTTGGTGAATTAGACCTTTGTTATTATGTAGTGACCCTCTTTATCTCTAGTACAGAATTAAAAAAATTTTTTTTAATTATTAAAGTCTATTTTGTATGGTACTAATGTATCTGCAGTCACTTTCTTTGGGTTACTGTTGTGTAGTACAATGTTTTCATCATTTAACTTTAACCTTTTTGTATATTCTTTTACAAAGTATATAATTGGGTTTAAAAAAATAGTTCAGTCAAACAATCATTGTCTTTTAGCTGAAGAGTTTAGTCCATTTATATTGGCAGTGATTACTGAGATATTTACATTTATTTAAATGATCTTATGTACTTTTTATTTTTCTATTTCCTTTGTTTCTACTTTCTTGTAATCTTTTGGGCTGAATTTTATTTTAAATTTTCAGTGATTACCTAGTTATTTTAACATACTTATTTTAACCTAGCAAATTCTACAATCAGTCAACATTGTTATCCTCTAGCTGAACTACACAAAGAATTTTTAATACTTTACTTCTCATTATCCCCCTTCCAATGCTACATAACTACAGTGATAATAAAAATCCTTGTATCTGCCTTCTGACTTTATTAAAAATGTGTCAAGTGGTTCACTGTTAGCACTTACGTTATACTCTTGATCAAACTATGAAAGTATCTTTCTATTCAAATCATATAATTTTTATCACATATTTTTGTTTCACTGAAGTGGTAATGGCTGCCTGGACCATTGAGAAAGTCTCTGAGGCTGACTCCAGGCTTAGTAAGAAAAAGTGGAATACCTGATTAATGCAGTCTCCTGTGGGCATGTTGGGAATAGAATGGCAACATGTGTGCTATGTCACCTTGGAAAGCATAAATTAGTGATGAAATGAAATGGAACATGGAGCAGGCATGCTTTGATTTGGGATGAGTATGAGAGCAGGGAAACACAGGGCATAAGGCTCTTTGGACAGAACAGGTAAAATAGCTTTGTGGGGTTCCTGGGCAGCTAGAATATGAGCAGTGAAGCTAGTTCTTGGGAAAGGCAGGTAATGGACAAGGTGGGCAGTTTTCAAAGACAAATTATTCATGTTCGAATTTTTTTTAATGATTGTCCTTAGAAGGAAAAAATAAAGTGTACTTCTCTCCTGTGGCAGCTCCTATATCCCCGCTCTCTACTCTCCAGGTTAATGAAGAGATCAGCAAGTCACCTGCTGTTTTGTATTATCTGTTCTATTGTTCCTCTTCATTAGTGTGGATAACAGAGAGTAGAATGCAGTGCATCTTGGAGGCAATACAGCAGGATATTACATACATGCTCATCAGCAGCCAAAATCACAGCATCTTTTTCTAGTGAATCTGCAAATAACCAGTCCTTCAGGTACTTCTGTAATTTTCGCCAAATGTTGCACTTTTGAAAGCTTCATTAATCCAGCCCCATTAGGATGGGTAGGGTGAATGAGTTTATGGCTGTGGAAGGTGAAGTAGCAGAATTTGCAGTTCTTAAGAACACTGCTGGCATTCATTTATGATGATGAAGTATAAGTGATATTAAAATTCCCTACAAAATATTATTTGGAGTAAAAGAGCACCAAATACATGGTGAATTTAATAATAAAATACTTAAAACCCAACAAATGCTTATTTACTGACATTAATGACTCAAATGACAAGCCCCCCCATTTGTCTTAGAATCACATATGCATAGCTCTAGCATTGCAGGCAAGGGAGAAGCTGAAAGCAAACAAGGGACATTCTGGAAGGGAAGAAGCTATATGTATTCAAAGGAGAAATATGATTGAAAAAGTCATTAGTACTGCAAGAGATTTTCATCCATACTTGACCTTTTCCTGAAATGAGAATGGTCTGTTTTATGGTGAGAAATATTCTGTTTAGAAAAATCAAACATTGGTGTTTGGGGAGGAATGATTCAGGCAGCCACTATAAGTCAAGATGAGGTTTGATGATCCAGAGGCATAACGCCTGGACTTGGATTTTTGTTTATGATCAATAGATATAACATCAAAAAGATGTCCCTTGAAAATATCCTATCATGTTTGTCCTTCATTTTCATTTCATTTTGTCCTTCCTTTGATTCACCTTTTGTCTTTAGTCTTGTCTGCCCTGCTGCTAGAAATGACTGTTGGGGAAATAAAGCATGAAATACATAACCAGGCAACTTTCTTTTTCTTGATTTGTCCATTTTTATGTGTCAACCTGCACAGGTGACCAAAGGCTAAAAGAGTAGCACATATTATCTAGAGCAATAGATTTTATGAAGGGAGCTTTTTGCATCCAAAGCAATACAACCAACAGATTTAATCAAGTTTTTGCTGTGGTGAGGCTTTGAGAGCTGTAACCAGTTCTGAGAGTAAAGAAGTACTATTTGGAAACAAATTACAACTCTTGTCTTTATGACATGTATCAATTTACACACAAGCTGCATAAATCACTTTTTATATTTTTCTGTAATGGAAAAATACTGCAGGGTATTTTAATAACCAATAAATTATATGTTTAATGAACCAGACCAAAATATATATGGTATGAATCAAACATTCTTAAGAATGAGGACCGGGTATTGACTTGATAGAAATTCTGATCACATAGGCTAAAGGCTATTAGATCCACACAATTCAAGAGAGTAAATGCTTATACTTCATCTATGATCATCCACATGAAAATTCTTCTTGGGTTTTATCTCTTATTTGCAGACCTCACTTACTTACTGCTTATATTATTCTTCAAACAAATCAGGAGTGAAAGCAAAGGTTTTACCTTTAACCTTTTACAAGTATTACTGCAAGAAGTTATATAGTAAATCTATCAGCCCTGGTGAATTGGTAGAGAAAGCTTCTCTGAACTGCTTATGCAAAGCAAGTATTACGTTTAACTTTGCATTGGAAGCATGTGAGGTTCCACTGATAAGGGAAGGTATCACAGAGCCAAGTAAGTACCTTCTTAGCTTTCAGATATATGAATGGCATTCATTCTGGGGGCCCTTAACAAGGCGAGAGAAATTGGGTGAGAGAAATGAGTAAACTTGAATTGTTGTGATAGGAGTTAATATGGGCTACTTCATCGCTGCCCTATCCTCTTATATGCAGGATCACATAGGTCCATGTACTGTAACAATAGAGAAGAATATTTTACCTAAAATTTACTGATGCTATTTTTGCTTCTTATTAAAGAACAGTGAAGTGGTATAGTTTAAAGAAAACAAGGCTGGAGGACAAAAGACATGGGTCTTGCAAATCACTAATGAGAGTGCCGCTAACTAGTTGTTTAACTCTGGCCAAATCATCTCACTTGAGCTTCCATTTTCTCATCTATAAAATGAGGGAGTCAGACAAGGTGATGAGTAAATTGTTTGTTTGGTTTTTTTTTCTTATCTATTTGGTCTTTGTTGGAAGTCTCAGAGTTTGCGTATGAAATGTGGTAAAGTTGTATCCTGTTTTATAAAATGGTCATATTACAGAAACGTTGTGTACATTCACTTCTTTCTTTCCCTCAGTGTGTGTGTGGGGAATCCAATCATAGTCTGAGCACAATAGGGGAGGCTGGTCTTTAAAGGAAACCTGTGATGATTCTTTGTGAAGCAAATAAACCTTTGCAATACAAATGTTTGCATTACAATGCTACTATTTGGCAAGTTTCCACTTTACTATATCCCATTTGCTTGCTCCAAAGTAAAGCTAACCTTTACATAATAATGAAAACTCACACCCAATATATATTTATCAATTTTAGCCCAGAGGAAAATTTCTCTTCCTCCCCTGTACTCCCAGATATTTACTGACCATGACACTTAGTTAGACATTTGCCATAAGAACAACTGTCATTTATTGGTGAAGAGTTTAGTCTCTGAAGTCAGACAGCCTAGGTTTTTGATCTGGTTCTGTTGCTTACTAGCTGGGCAGCTTTGACCAAAGTACTCACTGTTGCTGACCCTCAGTTTCCTCATCTATAAGTATGAGACAACAATAGCACTGGTGGTGTTCATGTAAGAATTAAATATGACAAAAGACATTAAGTACTTCACCTAGAGTCTGGTACATAATATGTGCTTATTGAATTTGAGCTATTAGCATTCCCAAACACTTCTTGTATTGTGAGTTTTCTCTTTATGTCAACAATATACACAGTTCATTTTACCAGGATTGTAAACTCCGTGAAGCCAGGGAACATATATAATGCTTCTTTGTATAGTATGCTTCACAGAGTGTCTTGAATTAAGTAGGTATCCAATATATATTTATTTTTATTAGTTCTTCCTGATTCACACTGGAGAGATTTTTATCCAATTTAAAATAGACCACGACTAAGAACAAGGATGTAAGTGGTAGTATTAAGATCTTTAAAACTGAAAAAAAAAAAAAAAAAGATACAAATGAACTTATTTACAAAACAGAAATAGACCCATAGACATAGAAAACAAACTTATGGCTACCAAAGGAGGAAGCAGTGGAGGGGGGATAAATTAGGAGGTTGGGATTAAGAGATACACACTACTATATATAAAGTAGATAACCAAAAAGGACCTATTGTATAGCACAGGGAACTCTACTCAGTATTTTGTAATAACCTATAAGGGAAAAGAATCTGGAATAAAATATATATATATGTATAAATGAATCACTTAACTGTACACCTGAAACCAACACAACATTGTAAATCAACTATACTTCAATAAAATGTATCTATACATCTATATATCTATGGAAAGCATTTTTTAAAAAGATCTTTAAAGTCGCAAGAAAGAGACATACCAGGTTACCCCTAAGGATGGAGGTTCATTGAAAAGATCCATGAGAAAATGAGGAAGTGAGGTCACTCATGAGGGGCATGGTCACTCTGGTTACTGATATTTCCGAGGCTTCGATATCTGCCTGGGTGTGAATCCTGGCTCTGCCACTTCCATGCCATGTGACCTTGGGAAGTTGCTGAAGCTCTTAGTGTCCTAGTTTATTTATCTCTAAACTGTGGATAAACGTAGAATCCACCTCATAGGGATGAATGAGGATTAAACAAGATAATGAATATATAATGCTTATTGTGGTGCCCGACCCTTGGTAGATTCTCAGTAACTTGTAGCTACTTCATAGCAGCAGCATCAGTAACAGTCATAGTAGTAATAGTAATAGCTGCTGTTATTGTAGTTATTATTGCACTTGAAATAGAATATAACTTAGTGTCATTCAGGATAATGTCCTGAGCTCAAAAGATTTGCCTTCTCATTTTTACCTAGTGTGTGTACTTCCCAAAATAGAGGAGGGCTTCCCTGGTGGCACAGTGGTTGAGAGTCCGCCTGCTGATGCAGGGGACATGGGTTCGTGCCCCGGTCCGGGAAGATCCCACATGCCGCAGAGTGGCTAGGCCCGTGAGCCATGGCCGCTGAGCCTGTGCATCCAGAGCCTGTGCTCCGCAACGGGAGAGACCACAACAGTGAGAGGCCCGTGTACCACACACAAAAAAAAAAAAAAAAAAAAGAAAAACCAAAATAGAGGATTTGATGGGGTTGGTTGGACAGCCAAAATCAGCTCAGGAATAGGGGTACTCCCTCCCATCCAACTTCTCTTGTGATTGTCTTTAGGTAACTCACTAACTCCCAGTTAAATGTACTGAGGCTAGCTTAGCAGGGTTGTTTTTAACTCTCTAATACACACACTGGATGTACACTGGCAAGGGAAAACAAACAGATGGACCAAAGTTGGACCATTTTCCTCAATAGGGGTCTGTTTCCAAGCTGGACACTTTGCTTTCATGGGCTCTTCTTTGAACAAATTCTAGTGACCTTCTTAAATAGTCAGATCTGAAAGAAACACATCTTACAAGCACATGCTCATTTTTTATTTCAGGCCTTTTCACATCAAGACTCCTTGAGCTATTTCTTCCCTTGTTTCCCCCAGTGTGAGTTTCCTTGAAACTCCTGAGACTGTCAGTCATAGCATAGAATCAAATGAATATCATATAATTAAATCACATAGAACATAAAAACCTGTGTGCTAGGATATTAGTAGTCTGGGTTTCCAGAAGTCATGCTGCTTCATTCTATACCAGCTAGCTCTGTAAGGTCCAGATAGAATGAGTTAGTTATTTAGGATGAATGAAAAATCTCCAAGGATTCCCATTGTGAAGTCCTTCACTCTTTATCAAAGGAGACAGGCCTGTGGATTGCTAGGAAATAAAATGAGGCCTCTGAGGTCCAAAGTTACTTTAAAGTTCCATTGTTACTAGTCCTGTCTTGAATACCACGTTTGTATTTTAAATATTTACTCTTTCATCATTGAAGCAGTTCAATTCATGTCTACACCTTCCATTTTTCAAAATTAACTTAAGCTTCATCTTGATGGATTTCCAACAGCTCTTCTATAAGAATTTTTAATAGTTTTGTTCACAGTTGAAGCAAAATTTTGTTTAAAACTCATATTTAAGACATGAACTACTAGCAGATAGAGGACATAGGCATGCTGGAGATAAATATGTCATGGCATCAGATTATGTCTAACAGATTTTATAGTTGGAGGAACTATTGGGGAGAAGTGGCTGCCCATCCTGCTTCTCAGAGTCCTTTTGGGTTTGATATCAGCCACAGAGCTACCATTCAGGTCAATAGGCTTCTTGTGATCAACAATGTCAAAACAGCTTAACAATCTCAAATAATCAGCATCCTCTACAGAAGACTCTGAGCCAGGGTGAATAATGTTTTGGAGGTAACAGTGATAATTTCTATTCCATACCTGAAACAAAGCTGCAAACAACAGAGAAGAGAAAGTGAAATTACCCAGAAGAGTCTTGTTCTCAAGGTTCCAGGATACTATTCAGCATCTCCTGGTAGGTGATTCAAACTCACCACTGTCCATAATCTACTGGTGTTTCTTAAACGGATGGCAAACCATGGCTTGGGCTGTGCTATTTTCAAAACAAATCAAAATCATGAAAGGAATCCAACTGCTGCTTAGTGACCGCTCTTAACCAAGAGCTGGACAATGTGGCCTCATACGACATCGCTATTAATTGTATTGGTTAACAGCCTTAATTAATACCCTTCCTTGACAAGGTGCTTTCCCCACTCTCTCTCTCTATATCACAGTGGGAAAATCAGTCTACATACACAGTTACACTGGTTCCTTTTCTATTTCTCAGGATATCCCTAGTATTCCAGATTTAATCCCCCAAAGCTTTGCTTTCACAGATGAACAAAAAGTGCCCAATGTTAAGATAAAACAATTTTAAGACACTTAGAATTGCACCGTTTATTTCAAAATCATAGTATTATATTTTTCTAGATATTTGTTTTGAAGAGACACTCTTTACATTCTGCCTTTCATCCAATGCAGGTGTTGCTTGTACCCAATAAAGAGGAACACTGGCCCTGATCATTTTTTAATTTTAAGATGCATCCACTTTTTTTCTATAGAAGGCTGCGTTATTCTATCCGCACTTTTTAGAAACATGATCTCAGAGCTCAACTCTGATTGTTTTCTATTATATTCGATTTCCTTAAACAACAGTCAATTGTCGGAGGTGAATAGGTAGATCTTGACATTATAACAAAGACTAAAAGGCAGAATTGAGAAATGTATTACCTAAAATTCTCCTAGGTTTTTTTCCTTTATTTATTTGGGTGGATTATAATCTGCCAGCTGCTTTAAGATACTCACGATGGTCAACGAAAATTTACTAGCCTTATGCCAGCAACTGTCAACTCAGTAGTCCTTGTACTACAGGCAGACAAATGACAAAAGAGAACTCTCAAAGCACGGAGGGAGCAGAGCTCAGTACAACTGGCAGGTTACTGAGACAGCTACGGAGGGAAATTACATAGGGTTACGGTTCTACTTATGAACCCAACTATATTAAAATAAGATTGGAACCTCAAGGGGCTTATCTTACTGACCTGCAGAGAGTTTGCTGCATTTGCCTTTTTGCCAGAGGTATTCATCATCATCTATATGTGTATTAAATGTACTTTATCCACCATGATAAAGGAGAAAGTAAGCCGAAAACATACTTCTGTTATTCCAGATTGCCACAAAGCATAAATAGACCCACGATAGAACAAAGAAAACAGTTTTGAAGGGCATCAGCAATTACAGTGCTGTGAGAAGGGAGAGGGGAAACAAAACTAGTAATGGAGAATGGTAAGAAGAGAAAAGGAAAAGAAATTGCTCTCCTGGAGCTTCATAGTGGGTACACATTTCTTCTCACAGAAGGAAGGTGAAGCCAATATGGTAAAGAAGATACAGATACTCAAAGCCTGGGCCATGGAATTGAAAATGAAAAATCTTTATAGAAAAGAGATTCTGAAAAGAAGAGACTTTACACCACTGGAACTTTTCTATAGGCAGTAGGCTTTTCCCACAGAAGTTGAATCAAGTTCTTCTAAAAAAGAGTGGAATAATTAGGACAATCCAAAAGCATTTGGGAATGTAGAGAAAAGGGCTGCTGGCCAAAGAGGAAAGATGTAAGGTAATGAGGCAGGAGACAGATGGGCTCCAGGCTAGACATTTACAACAGGCCTCCTGTTCATACTTCCTGAGGTGAGAAAAAGATGGGTTTCAGACCAGACATTCACTACTAGCCCTCTGTTTACATTTCCTGAGGCAAGAGACCAATGGGCTCCGGACTATATACTTACGACTGGACTCCTGTCGACATTTTGAGATCTGCATCTCGATATAAGAAACAATAACAGAAATAAGATAGATAACCAGACATCGGACATTTTTATGGCAGGGACAGAGAGGGTCTAAACCCTGTTAAGAGATCAAGAGGTCATACACTTCCCATCTTTGGGGCAAGTGAGACACTACACATGTGCAAAAGGCTTCACGGAGTCAAAAAGGCAGGGGAGGGCTTCCCTGGTGGCGCAGTGGTTGAGAGTCCGCCTGCTGATGCAGGGGACATGGGTTCGTGCCCCGGTCTGGGAAGATCCCACATGCCGTGGAGCGGCTGGGCCCGTGAGCCATGGCCGCTGAGCCTGCGCGTCCGGAGCCTGTGCTCCGCAAAGGGAGAGGCCACAACAGTGAGAGGCCCGCATATTGCAAAAAAAAAAAAAAAAAAGGCAGGGGAAACCAGACCATAATAGGCCTTGCCTTTGCCCCTCCCAGACGCCTTTGCGATGAAATCCATCTTGACTGAGGGGGTGTGTGTGCACCTAGGGGAGGGTCCAGAGACAAATTAGCCATGGGGTCAAAACAATACGATTGGCCAAGAAGACAAAGACCTGGATGACTGCCCCCTTAAAAAGGATACAGACTTCCCAAAGGCACGATTCTAGCTACTCTCTTGCTGTGTTCACCAGTGCATTTTTCCGCATGTACTATGCTTTTCTAATAAACACTTTACTTTCTTCTATATCTTCCATCACCTTGTCAGATTCATCCTTTCAAGGTAGACAAAGGACTGGGGACTGAGACTCTAGCCACTGGCCCTATGGTCTAGTGGTTAAGATCCTGGTTTCCATCCAGGCAATCTGGGTTCAATTCCCAGTCAGGGAACTAAGGTCTTGTTTCCAGCTGCTGCTTACTGCAAGCTCACGCTCACTGCTGCATGCTTCCGAAATCAGTAAGCTCTTTGGTAACATTTTTGAAAGATGTAGAAGTAGCTGGATACAGGCCTATCATGCATGACCTTTCAGTAGGCATGTTACATTAATGAAAGATTTCTTATGGTAAGGCCCAAATCAGAAAGAATCTTGGATTATTTGGGGGGAAAAAACCACATTGTAAATCCTAGATGCCATGATTTTCTTAGGGAGTAAATGTAATAGAGTAGAAAGGCCATAGCGTTTGACTTCAGCTTTTGACAGATTGAGGATCAAATCCTGGCTCAGCCACTCAGTTAAATGCATGAATTTGGGCAAGCTACTTTCTCTCAGCTTCAGTTTCTTCATCTAGTAAATGTGAAAAATTATAGCTGTGTCACAGTTCTGTTGTGAGAAGTAAATGATGTATCATGTAAAGAGTCTAATCATTAACTCATAATTGGAATGTAATAAATGGTATATATTTTGGTTATTATACATTTTCAGGTAAAGGCAAGATGTGGTTTATGATGGGAAATGATTGGATGCTCAATACATTTCAGAGGCAAGTGAATTTGGTAACCATTTACAAAGGAAATGAAAGAAATAAAACAAATACAACACAAAAGCCCACGTGGTTTTTGGAAGTAATATATATTACCTACTCGGACCACAGAAAATTCTTTCTGTAGGCTGAATGATTTGGAATGAATTGGACAGTTACATCAATTCTTCCTAAGATGAAGTTAACACTTTAGGGTGCTGTTTATCATGCAGAGTATAAAAACTATTATGGAAAAGGATTCAAACCCATATGTTTTATTTTGTTTTCCTCTGATAAACTTTATCATGAAAATGAATTAATAGTGCCACTTTCTTCTAATTAAATCTGTCATAAGCAAACAATATCAGAATTTTAATGCCACATCTATGCTTCAAATTCATACTCTTCTTCCTTTTTAATATTCTCTGTTTACATTGTTTGACATGTTATAGTACTTCTCAAACTGCTCAAACCATACAAACCTGAAAATTGGATGTGAGGTCACAAACATGGCTGATGATTATTCCATTGTTTTGATAATTTCAAAGCAGTCCCAACAGAACTCACTCCCATTTCATCACTACACTGTTGCAAGTTCGAGTTTCTCTTCAATTATAATAAGTATTAATACATTCCAATGATTGTCATAAAGGTACAACTTAGCACACATTACAGTGCTAAAAAGGAACACATGTTTACTTCTACTATGTTTCAGGGACGTCTACATTTGTTTATAGCTATAGATGTTCCTTATAAGATACCATTTTGTTTCTCCATATTGTGGAGAACTTCCATGAAACAAGAACTGTAAAAATCACATTTGTCCATTTTGCTTTACAACATTGTGACAAAGAACCTTGAGGGACACTTCTATTTCGTATTCTTGTACCCCCAGTGGCTGCAAAATTTCCAAGGGTAGGATTTAGAGGATGTAATTGAAAACAAAAACAATAGTCTGGGATTCTACTTAGTAACTGTATGACTTTGGGGCCATCACTTAACCTATGGGTTTCAGTTAACTTTTCTGTAAAAGGAGGGACTTGTATTGGGGTGATTGATCCTCAAAGCCTCTTCTAACTTCAAATTTTGTATGTTGGGATAAGGGAGTTGAATTTCTCAGAGGAGGGAATTCTCTTCATGATTTAGTCTGGAAGAGAGAATCTGCAGGTCTGCACAAGATGCTTCTTTTCTAACCCAATTTTCTTGTTATGTGAAAATTCCTCTTTCTTTGGTGAAAGAAGACAATCCAGGAGGAAAAGGCTCTATTTAATATTAGTGGTGTACTCATGTGATATTGCAATATCCAAAGCATATTTTCACTTCTTCCAGAGGTGTGGGCAATCACTTTTGTGGTATGGGGTTTCTCAGTGATACCGAGGTATGAAGTATGGAAAAAATCTTAAAACCCCATATTTAGTCCTGTGGTTGTGACACTCTAACCTAGAATATTCCATGCTTGTTAATCCAAATACAATTTAATGAAAAGTCTATCACCTACAGTAGCCTTAGGAAACAAAGATTTAACCAATTTTTCTTAGTAAAAGTAAGTTCACTAAAAATACATTTTGATTTTAAAATTATAATGGTAATAAATGTGTGTTATAACAAGAAAAGTAACACAGAGATGCATTAAAAAAAAAACAACAAATCTTAAACATTGACATCCGCATACAAAAAAATGAACCTAGGTCCATACCTTACACCCTTCACAAACATTAACTCAAAATGGATCAGAGACCTAAATGCAAAGTGCTAAACTGTAAGACTCTGAGTTGATAACACAGGAGAAAACCTAGATGGTGATGCCTTTTTAGGTACAACACCAAAGACATGATCTATGAAACAAATAATTGATAAGGTGGACTTCATTAAAATTAAAAATTTCTGCTCTATGAAAGACAATATTGAGAATTAGAAGACAAACCACTGACCAGGAGAAAATATTTCCAAAAGACACATCAGATGAAGGACTGTTATGCAAAATATGCCAAGAACTCTTAAAACTCAATAATAAGAAAACAATCAACTTAATTAAAAAAAGGGACCTTAAACATGGATATCCTTAACATACATCTCACCAAAGAAGATACACAGATGGCAAAGAAAACAACAATAAAACACTACTACAAGCCTATTAGAATGGCCAAAATCTAAAACACTGACAACACCAAATGCTAGTGAGGATGTTGAGCAATAGGAACTCTCATTCATTGCTCGTGGGAATGCAAAATAGTACAGTCACTTTGGAAGACAGTTTGGCAGTTTCTTACAAAAGTAAACATATTCTTACCATGTGATCCATCAATTGCATAACTTGGTATTTACCTAAAGGAGTTGAAAACTTATGTTCACACAAAAACCTGCACATGGATGTTTATAGTAGCTTTATTCAGAATTGTCACAACTTGGAAGCAACCAAAGTGTTCTTTAGTACGTGAATAGATAAATAAGCTGTGGTACATCCAGAAAGTGCAATATTATTCAGTGCTAAAAGGAAGTGAAGAAATGACAATATTGTATTGTATATTTGAAAGTTGCTAAGACAGTAGGTCTTAAAACTTTTCACAAGAAAAAAAATATTTGCAAATATATGACGTGATGGATATCAATTAAACTTAACATGGTAATCATTTTGCAATGTATACATATATCTAATCATTATGCTGTACACCTTCAACTAATACAATATTATATGTCAATTATATCTCAATAAAACTGGGGAAAAAAAGAAATGAACTATAAATCCATGAAAAGACATGGAAGAAACTTAAATGCATATTACTAAGTAAAAGAAGTTGAGCTGAGAAGGCTACAACTGCTTGATTCCAATTATATGATATTCTGGAAAAGGTAAAACTATAGAAACAATAAAAATATCAATAGTTGTTGGGGGCGATGGGGAGATGAATAGGTAGAACACAGAGGATTTTGAGGGCAGTGAAAATACTCTGTATGATACTATAATGGTCTATACATGTCATTATACATTTGTCCAAATCTATAGAATGGAGTATACCAAGAGTGAACCCTAAGGTAAACTGTAGACTTTGGGTGATGATGATATGTCAATGTAGGTTCATCCTTAGCAAAAAATGTACCATTCTGGTGAGTGATGTTGATAATGGGGGATGCTACATATGTGACGGGGCAGAGGGTATATGGGAAATCTCTGTACTTTCCTCTCCATTTTATTGTAAAGCTGAAACTGCTCTAAAATGATAAAGGCTTAAAAAAAAATTAAACATCTGTCTCCACTCCCACTACCTGTTTCTCTTCACCAAGTTAACCAATGTTAACCACCCTGGGATGTTTTCTTCACCACCTTTCATTGTGCTCATGAAAGCATATGTAAGTAAGGTCTTTTTCCAATTTGTACAGGATGTCATAAAACTCAAGGTGACTAAAGAAACATGACTCTCTTCAGTGACTACCAACATTTCTAAGATTGGCAAAGTCCTTCTTACATATAGCCTACTTCCCCTGAGCTCAGTCCCAGATCTCAGTTTCCTTTGCTAGTTGTAGGATTCCCATTCCTTAAAAATAAAAAGCCATTCATTTCTGAAGAAATCATTCTCTTGGGGGCCATGAGTAAGCACAGCACTTCCTTTCTAGTAGCTATAATGTTTACTGTAGATATAAAATTTACTTTCCACACTATAATATTTGAATGATTTTTGTACCTAAATATTTAGCCCTATTGTGGGATGTTCAGAGCAGATTCAAAAGTTTCTTTTTGAATTAAAAAAGGGAACAAGGGAAAAAAAAGGGAACAAAAAAGGGAATGAAAAAAGGGAACAAAGAGGGAACAAGAAACACGTTCAGGTGAAGAAAAGTAGTTAGCTGATCACAATCTTACTTCCAAAGTGTTAGTTAGCCACTCACACCGTGCACCAACTTTGATCTTATTTGTAACTACAAGTGTTAGTGATAGAAACAAAATGGAGATTATGAGAGGGTTAGAAATGGCATATTACAAACTGGGTTGGAAGGTATCCTTTATATTATTTGACCATAGAGGTGGCCTAGTTACTGTGGTATATATAGCCCTGATCTAAGTGATCAGTAAAAAATAATTTACATATCAGGGTTTCTCAAGGAAATAATGGGTTTTGACTAGAGAAGCAGGTTCATTCTATGCACACACTGTTGATCCTGAAATGTCACTCCCTAGCTATGGTTTATAACTGGGTGAAAAGCTAGCTCAGCAAGAAGTCAGGACTTCTGTATAATATAATGATGTGATATTTTTTTAACCTAATGGGACTCTGCATAACAAAAAATTTTAAGATGACAGTAGTACTAGATATATTATGATCTGCTAGTTAAACCCCCAAGAGGAAAGAATCCTTCTATATAATGTTGCCATAAGAGTTACCAGAAGATTTATAGCTTTTGCAGGACGAGTTTAATATTTATCTAAATTAGAGGTGGAGAATCTGGAATAAAGCAAGAGATTACCGCAGTGATGGTGAATCCTCAGACTTCTGGATGTCTGAAGGATAGAAGTGTAATTGCCTTCTGGTAGATCCCAGGATGAAATAACACAGTTTTAATTGGTATAATTAAAAGGGGAATTAAAAATGTGTACTGAGCACCTTAAAAGAATCTCAGTGAAGAGTGTGAAGAAACCAAGATGGCGGAGTAGAAGGACGTGCTCTCACTCCCTCTTGTGAGAATACCAGAGTCACGGCTAGCTGCTGCACAATCATCAACAGGAGGACACTGGAGCTCACCAGAAAGGGTAACCCACATCCAAAGAAAAAGAAGCCACAATGAGATGGTAGGAGGGGTACAATCACAGTAAAATCAAATCCCATAACTACTCGGTGGGTGACTCACAGACTGGAGAACACTTGTACCACAGAAGTCCACCCATTGGAGTGAAGGTTTGAGCCCCACATCAGGCTTTCCAACCTGGGGGTCCGGCAACGGGAGGAGGAATTCCTAAAGAATCAGACTTTGAAACCTAGTGGGATTTGACTGCAGGACTTCGACAGGACTGGGGTAAACAGAGACTCCACTCCTGGAGGGCACACACAAAGTAGTGTGCACATAGGGACCCAGGGGAAGGAGCAGTAACCCCAGGGGAGACTGAGCCAGATGTAACTGCTAGTGTTGGAGGGTCACCTGCGGAGGCAGGTGCTGGCTGTGGCTCACTGTGGGGACGAGAACACTGGTGGCAGAGTTTCTGGGGGGTGCTCCTTGGCGTGAGCCCTCCCAGAGTCCACCATTAGCCCCACCAAAGAGTCCAGGTAGGCTCTAGTGTTGGGTTACCTCAGGCAAAACAACCTACAGGGAAGGAACCAAGCCCCACCCAACAGCAGTCAAGTGGATTAAAGTTTTACTGAGCTCTGCCCACCAGAGCAACATTCAGCTCTACCCACCACCAGTCCCTCTCATCAGGAAACTTACACACGCCTCTTAGGTAACCTCATCCACCAGAGGACAGACAGCAGAAGCAAGAAAAACTATAATCCTGCAGCCTGTGGAACAAAAAACACATTCAAAGAAAGATAGATAAGATGAAAAGACAGGGGCTATGTACCAGATGAAGGAACAAGATAAAACCCCAGAGAAACAACTAAATGAAGTGGAGACAGGCAACCTTCCAGAAAAACAATTCAGAATAATATAGAGAAGATGATCCAGGACCTCAGAAAAAGAATGGAGGTAAAGATCAAGAAGATGCAAGAAATGTTTAACAAAGAGCTAGAAGAATTAAAGAACAAACAAACAGAGATGAACAATACAATAACTGAAATGGAAAATACACTAGAAGGAATCAATGGCAGAATAACTGTGGCAGAAGAATGGGTAAGTGACCTCGAAGACAGAATGGTGGAATTCACTGCTGCGGAACAGAATAAAGAAAAAAGAATAAAAAGAAATAAAGACAGCTTAAGAGACCTCTGGGACAACATTAAACACAACACCATTTGTATTATAGGTGTCCCAGAAGGAGAAGAGAGAGAGAAAGGACCAGAGAAAATATTTGAAGAGATTACAGTCGAAAACTTCCCTAACATGGGAAAGGAAATAGCCACCCAAGGCCAGGAAGCCCAACGAGTATGTATGGGCCAGGAGTCCCATACAGGATAAACCCAAGGAGAAACATGCCGAGACACATAGTAATCGAATTGGCAAAAATTAAAGACCAAGAAAAATTATTGAAAGCAGCAAGGGAAAAATGACAAATAACACACAAGGGAACTCCCATAAGGTTAAGAGCTGATTTCTCAGCAGAAACTCTACAAGGCAGAAGGGAGTGGCATGATATACTTAAAGTGCTGAAAGGGAAGAACCTACACCCAGGATTACTCTAGCCAGCAAGGATCTCATGCAGATTTGAAGGAGAAATCAAAAGCTTCACAGACAAGCAAAAGCTAAGAGAATTCAACACCACCAAACCAGATCTACAACAAATGCTAAAGGAACTTCTCTAATTGGGAGACACAAAAGAAGAAAAGGACCTACAAAAACAAACCCAAAACAATTAAGAAAATGGTCATAGGAACATACATATCAATAATTAACTTAAATGTGAATGGATTAAATGCTACAACCAAAAGACACATGCTTGCTGAATGGATACAAAAACAAGATCCATATATATGCTGTCTACCAGAGGCCCACTTCAGACCTAGGAACACATACAGACTGAAAGTGAGGGGATGTTAAAAGATATTCTATTTAAATGGAAATCAAAAGAAAGCTGGAGTAGAAATACCCATATCAGATAAAATAGACCTTAAAATAAAGAATGTTATAAGAGACAAGGAAGGACACTACATAATGATCAAGGAATCAATCCAAGAAGAATATATAACAATTATAAATATATATGCACCCAATATAGGAGCACCTCAAAACATAAGGCAACTGCTAACAGCTCTAAAAGAGGAAATTGATAGTAATATAATAATAGTGGGGTACTTTAACACCTCACTTACACCAATGGACAGATCATGCAAAATGAAAATAAGTAAGGAAACAGAATCTTTAAATGACACAATAGACCAGATAGATTTGACTGTTATTTATACCACGTTCCATACAAAAACAGCACATTGCTCTTCCTTCTCAAGTGTGCACAGAACATTCTTCAGGATAGATCACATCTTGGGTCACAAATCAAGCCTCAGTAAATTTAAGAAAATTGAAATCATATCAAGCATATTTTCTGACTACAATGCTATGAGATTAGAAATCAATTACAGTGAATAAAATGTAGAAACACAAACACATGGAAGCTAAACAATACGTTACTAAATAACCAAGAGATCACTGAGGAAATCAAAGAGGAAATCAAAAAATACCTAGAGAAAAATGACAATGAAAACACGATGAACCAAAACATATGGGATGCAGCAAAAGCAGTTCTAAGAGGGAAGTTTATAGCTATACAAGCCTACCTCAAGAAACAAGAAAAAAATCTCAGAAAAACAATCTAACCTAACACCTAAAGTAAATAGAGAAAGAAAAACAAACAAAACCCAAAGTTAGCAGAGGAAAGAAATCATAAAGATCAGAGCAGAAATAAATGAAATAGAAATCAAAGAAAACAATACAAAGATGAATAAAAGTGAAATCTGGTTCTTTGAGAAGATAAACAAAATTGATAAACCAGTAGTCAGCCTCATCAAGAAAAAGAGGGAGAGGGCTCAAATCAATAAACTTAGAAATGAAAAAGGAGAAGTTACAACAGACAATTCAGAAATAGAAATCATCCCAAGAGACTACAACCAGCAAATCTATGCCAATAAAATGGACAATCTGGAAGAAATGGACAAATTCTTAGAAAGGTGTAACTGTCCAAGAATGAACCAGGAAGAAATAGAAAATATGAACAGACCAATCACAAGTAATGAAATTGAAACTATGATTAAAAATCTTCCAACAAACAAAAGTCTAGGACCAGGTGGCTTCACAGGTGAATTCTATCAAACATTTAGAGAAGAGCTAACACCATCATTCTCAAACTCTTCCAAAAAATTGCAGAAGAAGGAACACTCCCAAACTCATTCTATGAGGCCATCATCCTGATACCAAAACCAGACAAAGATACTATAAAAAAAGAAAATTACAGACTAATATCACTGAAGAATATAGATGCAAAAATCCTCAACAAAATACTAGGAAACAGAATCCAACACCACATTAAAAGGATCATACACCATGAACAAGTGGGACTTATCCCAGGGATGCAAGGATCCTTCAGTGTATGCAAATCAATCAATGTGATGCACCATATTAACAAATTGAAGAAGAAAATTCATATGATCATCTCAATAGATGCAGAAAAAGCTTTTGACAAAATCCAACACCCATATATGATAAAAACTCTCCAGAAAGTGGGCATAGAGGGAACCCATCGCAAAATAATAAAGGCTATATACGAAAAACCCACAGCAAACGTCATTCTCAATGGAAAAACTGAAAGCATTTCCTCTAAGATCAGGAATAAGACAAGGATGTCCACTCTGGCCACTATTACTCAACATAGTTTTGGAAGTCCTAGCCACGCCCATAAGAGAAGTAAAAGAAATAAAAGGAATACAAATTGCAAAAGAAGAAGTAAAGCTGTGACTGTTTGCATATGACATGATACTATACATAGAGAATCCTAAAGATGACACCAGAAAACTACTAGAGCTAATCAATGAATTGGGTAAAGTTGCAGGATACAAAATTTTGCACATAAATCTCTTGCATTCCTATACACTAATGATGAAAAATCTGAAAGAGAAATTAAAAAAACACTGCCATTTACCATTGCAACAAAAAGAATAAAATACCTAGGAATAAACCTACCTAGGGAGACAAAAGGCCTGTATGCAGAAAACTATAAGACACTGATGAAAGAAATTAAAGATGATACCAACAGATGAAGAGATATACCATGTTCTTGGATTGGAAGAAACAATGTTGTGAAAATGACTATACTACCCAATGCAATCTACAGATTCAGTGCAATCCCTATCAAAGTACCAGTGGCATTTTTTATGGAACTAGAGCAAAAAATCTTAAAATTTGTATGGAGACACAAAAGACCCCAAATAGCCAAAGCAGTCTTGAGGGAAATAAACGGAGCTGGAGGAATCAGACTCCCTGACTTCAGACTATACTACAAAGCTACAGTAATCAAGACAATATGGTACTCACACAAAAACAGAAACATAGATCAATGGAACAAGATAGAAAGCCCAGAGATAAACACACACACCTATGGTCAAATAATCTACGACAAAGGAGGCAAGGATATACAATGGAGAAAAAACAGTCTCTTCATAAGTGGTGCTGGGAAAACTAGACAGCTACATGGAAAAGAATGAAACTAGAACACTCCCTAACACCATACACAAAAATAAAACTCAAAATGGATTCGAGACCTAAATGTAAGACCGGACACTATAAAACTCTAAGAGGAAATCATAGGAAGAACACACTTTGACATAAATCACAGCAAGATCTTTTTTGATCCACCTCCAAGAGTAACCAAAATAAAAACAAAAATAAACAAATGGGACCTAATGAAACTTCAAAGCTTTTGCACAGCAAAGGAAACCATAAACAAGACGAAAAGACAACCCTCAGAATGGGAGAAAATATTTGCAAACGAATCAAGGGACTAAGGATTAATCTCCAAAATATATAAACAGCTCACTCAGTTCAATATTAAAAAAACAAACAACCCAATCCAAAAATGGGCAGAAGACCTAAATAGGTATTTATACAAAGAAGACATACAGATGGCCAAGAAGCACATGAAAAGCTGCTCAACATCACTAATTATTAGAGAAATGCAAATCAAAACTACAATGAGGTATCACCTCACACCAGTTAGAATGGGCATCATCAGCAAATCTACAAACAACAAATGTTGGAGAGGGTGTGGAGAAAAGGGAACCCTCTTGCACTGTTGGTGGGAATGTAAATTGGTACAGCCACTATGGAGAACAGTATGGAGGTTCCTTAAAAAACTAAAAATAGAATTACCATATGATCCAGCAATCCCACTACTGGGCATATATTCAGAGAAAACCATAATTCAAGTAGACCCATGCACCCCAATGTTCATTTCAGCACTATTTACAATAGCCAGGTCATGGAAACAACCTAAATGCCCATCGATGGACGAGTGGATAAAGAAGATATGGTACATATATACAGTGGAATTTTACTCAGCCATAAAGAGGAACAAAATTGGGTCATTTGTTGAGACATGGATGGATCTAGAGACTGTCATACAGAGTGTAGTAAGTCAGAAAGAGAAAAACAAATATTGTATATTAACACATGTATGTGGAAATTAGAAAAATGGTACAGATGAACCGGTTTGCAGGGCAGAAGTTGAGACACAGATATAGAGAAGAAACGTATGGAGTCCAAGGGGGGAAAGCAGCGGGGGGGTAGGGATGGTGGTGCGATGAATTGGGCGATTGGGATTGACATGTATACACTGATGTGTATAAAATTGATGACTAATAAGAACCTACTGTAGAAAAATGTAAATAAAAATAATTTCAAAAATTGAAAAAAAAGAACCTCAGTGAAAACTTGCTTTAGAAATTATTTACAATAACGCATAGGAATTGGGAATAATTATGCCAACAATTTGCCAATGATGCTTTTGTTTAGATTTATATCCAAACAAAAGAGAAGCGTTTGATAGTTCTTTTAATGATACCAAGTCCTATCCAAAATATACACAAAGGAAGAGTTTGTGTAGCTTGGATGCAGTTGTAGTTTGGACAGGTAGATCTCTAAATCAACAGAAAAGCAGCACCTCTCTTGAGAAAGTCCCCGGAGACATATTACATGCTAAGCCTGTTAAGAAGGAAGATTATCATTAGTGTCAATAGACACAGGCAATTTGGGCAACAGATGTAGGTGATCCACAAGAACTTTGGCTTCCAACAACTGTCTTAGTTATACCCAGCTGTGCATCTGCCAATGTTAATCCATCATTGGATGGTGTAACCTGCTATTTACTTTTCTTACAATGATGGGGATTTAAGAGGAAGATGAAAGGTGAACCAAGACCTATAAGGTAATTTAGAACTTTCTTGAGTTTAAACTTTTTCTTTTTCTTTCCTATTATCTAGAATTTTGGACAAGATAACATGATACCCAGTTGTAGCTAGAGTAATCATTTGCTGCCAAATTAATATTGGGGAATAAAATCATTTGCTGAGTTTCTCATTTATAGTATTTGCTAATGCCATACAGAATCATTTGATAGAAATTAGACAAGAATATAATTTGTTAGGCAGTTATCCATTTTTAATGGTCTGGCTCTTTCACATAAGGATGATCTATCAGGTATTCTTAAAAAGAATAAACAGCTAAATATAAATAAAGCATCATAAACAGTCCTCCAAAGGAAGTAAGATTTATGATAATCCTGCTTAACTGAAAAGAGAGAAAAAAAGAGAGAGCAAAAAATCCCTTGCCCTTCTACCAACCCATACCATTTATTTGTGTGTGTGTGTTTAAAATCAGTGAGAATAAGGTCGACAGCTCTTTCAGATACAAGAAGTGTCACTCTCAGTTAGAGATGTTTTTCCTATTTGGTACTGCTTATAGTTGGTAGTGTGTGGTTCCTTGCTAAATCAAAATAGAAATGCAGAGCTGTATGTTAATGAAATGAAGGGTCCTAGGTTTTGTCATATGCCTGTAGAGTCGCTCATATTTTGAAGTCTATGTAACATTTTGATGTATTTGCTTTGATGTAGCCATTACCAAATAATGTGAAAAACAGACATCCTTATCTCTTCCCTGAACCTTGCTCTATTCCTGAGCTTTATTGCAACCCAGATCCTCACTGTGAGAGCTACTGGTAAGGAACAAGGTAAAACTCTGAGATGGACTCTGGGCTCCTGCTATACTCATGTTGGACCAGTAGTCCCCCTTTATGCTTGTAAACGACCCTACAGCTTTCTATCCCCTTTATAAGAAATTCAACATTAAAAAAAAATAAAACATCTACAATTGTTTTAGGAGAACTTGGAGCCAGGTATATTCCCTCATGGGTGTAAAGCTATACAAGGTGTCTTTAGGAGGAAGGAAAAGAAGAGCTTTGATAGTATAGAGGACCTGCATTAAAGTCTGTAGATCTCAACTTCACTAAAAGCTTTTGTTGTTGGTTTTTTTGCCGTACGCGGGCCTCTCACTGTTGTGGCCTCTCCCACTGCGGAGCACAGGCTGCGGACGCGCAGGCGCAGCGGCCGTGGCTCACTGGCCCAGCCGCTCTGCGGCATGCGGGATCCTCCCGGACCAGGGCATGAATCTGTGTCCCCTGCATTGGCAGGCGGACTCTCAACCACTGCGCCACCAGGGAAGCCCCACTAAAAGCTTTTTGCATACCGACGTAATAATCATTCTTTTAAGGTTCATTCCAACAGAAGGCATTGAAGTATTTATTTTGGTTAAACGTTATGAAATTACTGTTTTTGTAGGTGAAAAATGACTTAATGTTGGCAATTTCATATGGTTCAACCTCAGAGTTAAGCTCCTCTACCCTATCTCACTTTAGCATACTGGACAAAGCATGGGTGCTTTGACCAGACAGAACTGGAAGAAAATTCTAGCTCTACCAAGTATGTGACTTTGGGAAAGTATCAAAGTCTATCTCAACTTTAGTTTCTTTTTCTGTAAATTGAGGAGACTAATTCCTACTTTGTAAGATGGTTGTGTGAATTGAGGACAACATGCCAAAAGAACTCTCTACAGTGATTTCAGTAAATAGTAGTTACTATTAACCCATAGAGATAATTTTCTTTTTCAAACTTGGAGTACATCAGTATATGGATTCTTTTTTTTAAAAAAAATTTTTTTGGAGTATAGTTGATTTACAATGTTGTGTTAGTTTCTGCTGTACAACAAAGTGAATCAGTTATACATATACATATATCCACTCTTTTTTAGATTAGTTTCCCATATAGGTCATTATGGAGCAACGAGTAGAGTTCCCTGTGTTATCCAGTAGGTCCTTATTAGTTGTCTATTTTATATACAGCAGTGTGTATGTGTCAATCCCAATCTCCCAATTTATCCCTCCCCCCTTTCCCCCTGGTAACCATAAAATTGTTTCTACATCTGTGACTCTATTTCTGTTTTGTAAATGAGTTCATTTGTACTATTTTTTTAGGTTCCACATATAAGTGATATCATATATTTGTCTTTCTCTGTCTGTCTTACTTCATTCAATATGACAGTCTCTAGGTCCCTCCATGTTGCTGCAAATGGCATTATTTCATTCCTTTTTATAGTAAATATTATATTGTATATATGTACCACATCTTCTTTATCCATTCCTCTGTCATTGGACTTTTAGGTTTCTTCCATGTCCTGGCTATTGTAAACAGTGCTGCAATGAACGTTGGGGTGCACATATCTTTTTGAATTATGGTTTTCTCCAGATATACCCCCAGTAGTGGGATTGCTGGATCATATGGTAGCTCTATTTTTAGTTTTTTAAGGAACCTCCACACCGTTCTCCATAGTGGCTGTACCAATTCACATTCCCACCAACAGTGCAAGAGGGTTCCCTTTTCTCCACACCCTCTCCAGCATTTATTGTTTGTAGTGTTTTTTGATGATGGCCATTCTGACTGGTGTGAGGTGATACCTCATTGTAGTTTTGATTTGCATTTGTCTAATAATTAGTGATGTTGAGCATCTTTTCACGTGCTTTTTGGCCATCCAGAGAGATCATTCTTAAAGTTAGCATTATAAAAGTCATAAGGAAGCTGTTGACACAGAAAGTAGACTAGTGGTTGCCTAGGGCTTGGAAATTTGGAGGGAAATGTGAAGTGATTACTAATAAATTCTTTTAGGGTGACAAAAATGTTCTAAAATTAGACTGTGGTTATAGTCACACAACTGTGTGAATATACTGAAAAATCATGGAATTGTACACTTGAAATGGGTGAATTGTATGGTACATGAATTATATCTCAATAACGCTGTCTTTAAAAAGTCATAAAAAGGGACACATAGAGAAAGAGCAACAGCTTCAAACTATTTGGAAAAAAAAATGTTTAGACTTGGCTTTTCGCAAGGCTCATTTATAGGATTTACACAATCAAACAAACCTTTGAGTGCTTCCTGAATTAAACCAGTTTAGCATGAAACAGTCATCACAAAGCATTATTTCTAATTGGCTATTTCTGGTACTAGCCACAGGGGAAGGAGTTGTTGTTTATTGCTATTCTGCATCTGGCAAATATCTAGTTTTGATGTAACAAATGTCATGAAGTAAAGATTTATTTCAAGATTTACTTCAGAGTTGAAGAAAAAGCTACAATTGACAGACCGGCTGTCTCACATCTCAGGCCTCCCAGTGCTTGGTGCATAGTCATACAAATAAGAAAACTGTGTTCCCCAACACTTGCTCATTCCAATTGCACAAACGCAATGTGAGTCTGGTTTGGAACGGCAGTACATCTTGGACAATGTTCAATCACCACACAGAATTTGGGCAATGTAAAGAGCAGACCAGGGAAGCCTAAAAAGAGAGCATATTAGTAACTTGCCCAGATGATCAAATTACATTTTCCTCTTCTAACTGTTAGACATTTGCAGGGACACAGTTTGGGGATGGCTTTTGGTCCTATTTAATCTCTATGTAGAAACTAAGCATTTGCTAATAGAGGGCCAGATTCTTATACAGGGAATTTTATACATAGAGCATTATTGGATGCAAATCTGGACTGAAAGCGATTCCAGTTTTGAATACTGCATTATGATACATTTGTAAATAGTCCATCCGGTTATGGATAATTTTTTTTTACCCAAAAGTATTACGCAGTGAATTGATTTTCCCCCAGCCATCTATGTAATTTATGCATAAAATAAAAACAGTTATCAAGGATTGTAGGTCAGTAGGTTCATCTTTATTAGCATATCACCCTCTGAAGATGCAATATCTTGCTGTTTCAATATGTGTGTGTGTGTGTGTGTGTGTGTATGTTTAGATCAACAGCACCTGTAAGTCACATCTAGAATTAAATAACAACAATAAAGTGCTAGGCTGTAGCCAGGCTACCAGCACTGAACTGACTCCAAGGCCAATGCTAGCAGAACATCTGAGTAGATGACAGCAATGACGGTCAGATCAATGCAAAGTTCTGAAATAGATGATGCCTTTCTTTAGTACTTTTCGAGCCTATTTGCTCCTAGGAACCCAGTGCCCTATGATGTCTTCTGGGTACTCAGAGCCTGACACTGCTGAATATCATGGGAACCAATTCTACCAGGCAGCCCAGTGCTCTGGATCTTTTTTTTTCTGGTCCCTTCCATTAATATTTCCCCATTCTGTGTATCCCACTCTTCAATCGTATTCTATTTTATGGCTAGTCTGATACAATAATTCAACTGAGGAGTTAATGCTTTGAAAAAGTTCTATAATTTGCCCTTTCCAGGAAGCATCTGTATTTTACCAGGGAATTGTAATGTCTTGAATTACAGTTAATTCAGTCAGGGAGAATATTTGTACCCCTCAAATAATAGTATATAGATTATGATTATCTTTTTGGTTTGGATAAACGAACAAGATATATATATATATATATATATATATATATGTGTATATATATATATATATATATATATATATATAAATTAGATGCCACATGAAGAGGGGATGCAATCAACAAGGATTTAAGATCTGCTACCAGGACCTAGAAAAAGTAAGTCTTGAATAATTAAGCTTGCCTGTGGACTACAGGTAAATATAGGAGAAGAAAGATCAACCAACAGTAAAAAAAAATAAAAAATGGGGTAGCATCTTTGAGTATTCTAGAAAGTACAAAGGAACCTATATATTTAGATAGGTTC
This sequence comes from Aethalodelphis obliquidens, assembly GCF_003676395.1. Classification (NCBI taxonomy): domain Eukaryota; kingdom Metazoa; phylum Chordata; class Mammalia; order Artiodactyla; family Delphinidae; genus Aethalodelphis; species Aethalodelphis obliquidens. Next base: position 10,671,239 of record NW_020837998.1, read on the forward strand.
TACAAACATCAGCTATAGTCACAAACAAATGACTTGTCACAGAAGTAGGAAGAAGAACTTCAAGTCATTGGTTTTCTGAGTCATAGCCTTTTTGAATATAGATAAACAATATCTGTATGGCTTGTAATTTATACATGTACACAAACAAATGTATTAAAGGGCACATATCTCTACATTAGTAAGCTTCAGATGTATCAATTATACAACATTTAGGACTTCAAACAATTTGCCCTCTTGTCATTTTGCAACTGTGAGTTATTTATAGATAAAAGCAGTTACAATTGAATGGGGAAGAAAGAGACAAGTATGTGATAGAAGCAAAATCACATGGTTTTCTTCCCTATTCTTTATCTCAAAGGCATAAATTTATCTTTTTTGAATGTCTTCTCAAGAGAAACATTAAATACCCTAATTTCGTGGAATTACCAGAAGAAAATTAAAAGTTCATATGACATTAGATTTTAAACATTTGCCTCTTGGTATTCTGTCCCAACATTCCTACCTGATTTTTCCAGGCACTTAGTTCTCCTTGACCCAACAGTAATCAATCCATTCTAAGTGTGTCACTAAGCTTTGGAGAAAGTCATTTGCTGAGTACTATCACTGCTATTACATGCTACAATTTTCGGAAAGAGTTTCTATGGTTGTATCAGAGTATACATGCCCCTCAAATTTCTTTTCACTTGAAAATGTCAGAGCAGTGACAGATATAAAGAGTGGCAGGAGTGTAACATGGGGGTAAATTCTATGACAATAGTTAAATGAAGCCAGAGGCAATTGTTCCAGCTTTGAAGGTGAAGAGAACAGTTATTAAAATAAATATGGTCAGAGAAGTAAGAAGTCATACTCCCATTAATAAGAACTAGATAGCATTTTTTCTTCTTGGCTAAACAATAAAATTCCATAAGCATAAGCGGCACTACCTCTCTGTTCCCCTGACTAATTGGCAGAGTATTCTGCTGCATTGTAAGTTGTTCTCAAATCGCTCATTAAGGTCACATTTTGTTAGTATTTTTGGCTTACTTAGCAGATATCTCATCAATCAGATCCTATATGTAAATAGGTGTGATACCAGTGCTACTAATGGGCTCAGAAACAGAAAATTCAGAAAAGATCAAGCAGAAACAATTAGGAAGATGAACCTTTGGTTATAGGGTTTGGCACATAAAGTTGCATTTAAAGTTACCATAGGAACTTGAGTTACTGAGAAGCAGATGACACTGTACTCCATTTTCTTCCAAGACTGAGTGGTTGCACAAAGAAAGAATGGCAAAGATAAAGTTCCCACTGTTGTCCTGTTAAATATTAGTTTGCTGGCTTTCCAGTTCTAGTAATCGTGAAGAACCTTGTAAACTAACCCTCACTCAGGCAATAGTTATGAAATCTATGTTTATGCAGCTTTTACCCTGAAATACTGCCAAGAACATAAACTGTGGGGCAGCTAGAAATCAAGCAGAAAGCATGGCTTGAGGAGTCAAATAATGGAATTCAAGGATATCAGTTCAGTGGGAAATTAAAGGAAGAGATTCTGACAAAAGGGCAGTTACAAAGAGAGAGAGAGAAAGTTCCCAAATCTGCATATAAACTTCCCTCAAATTCTTGTATAATCCATGAACCATGCATTTATGGGTGATACTTCAAAAAGCCCAGGAAAAAGAAGAGCCAGGAGACTGAAAACACTGTATAGATATTTCAGCAGATAACCATTGCAAATAAGACAGAGTTTGGAGTTTTAGGGGGGCTTCATAAATACCTGGGCCTTACCACTGAAACCCTAGAAAGACCATGCCTAAGAGGTAAAAGTTATGTTACAATATTAAAGCATTCATCTTAGGACAAAAGGAAAAAAAAAGTTGAAGGACAGTCACACTAATTGAGCATAAAAGCAAACCTCCACAGGTTCAATTTGATCAACAAATAGCTTACAACAAATACACTTCAGAGGAACATAACAGAATCCAGGGACTCTACAATGAATTATCTAAAATGTTCAGTGTAAAAATAATAAAAAATTATAAAACCTACAGAGTAATGGGAAAATTTGATCTATAATCAAGAGAAAAAGGAGTTAGTGGAAAAGGAGTTCTAGATGACCAAGTTTATTGAATTAGCAGAAAAAGATTTTAAAGCAGCCATTAAAATATGCTCAGGGTCTTAGAAGAAAAGATTGTCAAATTGAGTGAACAATTGGGAAATCTCAGTGAATAAATAAAATCTACTTTAAAAACTAAATGGGCATTTGATAATTTAAAAGTAAAATACCATAAATGAAAAATTCACTTAATAGTTGATTGAGAATATAGAAGAAAGGGTCAGTGAAATTGAAGATATGCCAATCAAAATTATCCATATGAAGAAGAAGAAGAAAGATTAACACAAAAATGAAGAGAATATCAGTAACTTCCAAGACATTATTAAGCATCTAAAATACATGAAATTAGACACCTAGGAGGAAAGAATAGGGTGTAAAAAATATTGTTAAAATAATAATAAAAAAAATTTAAAAAGTAATTTAAATATTTCTAAATTTAGTTAAATACACAAAAGGCAAGCATTAACTTACAGATCCAGGAAGCTTAGCCAGCATAAAGTAGGATGAATTTAAAGCAAACCACATCTAGGCATTTCATAGTCAAATTATGAAAAACCAAAGATATTACATTGAAAGCATCAGGGAAATAAGACAGATTACATATAGGGAAAAAATGATATGTTACAGCTAACTTCTCACCAAAAGCAATTGAAACTGAAAGAAAAAGGAATCACATCTTAAAGTGCTGAAAAAAAACCAACTGTAAATGCAGAACTCAATATCCAGTGAAAATATTCTTCCAAATGAGGGTGATATAAAGATATTTTAAGATAAACTGTTACCAGACTATCTAAGCTACAAGAAATGCTATAGAAAGTTCTTACGACTGAGGAAATTATACTGGATGGAAACTCAGATCTACAGGGAAAAATGAAAATCATCAAGAAGGATAAATATAAGGGTAAATTTTAAAAATATTGTCTTTCTCCAAAACACTGTATTGTTGAATTTATAACTTATGTAAATATAAAACATATGATAATAATAATACAAAGAGTGGTGAGTATATGAAATTTTAACTTTCAAGGTATTTATTTTTTACGTGAATGGGTACAATATTTACTCTAAATGTACTGTGATAAGATTAAGATGGGTAGTCTAATCCTTAGAGCAGCTACTAAAATGGCACTAGAAGGTATAATTAAAAATCTAATAGAAGAATTTTTTAAAAAATTAAAAATTATTGAATTAACCCAAAGGAAAGCTTTTCATGAGAAGGTATTGTTTAGTCTATTTACATTTCATGTAATATTGATCCAGTTAGGTTTAAATCTACCATCTTGCTAGTTCTTATATATATTTTTTGTTTCTGTGATCCTCCTTTATTGTCACCATTTGGATTATTTCAATAATTTATACTAGATGAGAAAGCAAGGCACAACTTTATGTGGCCTTCAAGAGCCACACTTAAATATAAAGATGCATATATATCAAAAGTAAAAGAATATAAAATATATACAATGTAAATGGTAAGCATAAGAAAGCTGAAGTTAAGTGATTATAATATTATCAAACAAAATAGAATTTAAGAAAAGAGGAATTATTGACAAAAAAAGACATTTACCTTGGTTGGATGTAGTAACATCCTCTCTCAGTAAGTGAGAGAACAACTAAATAAAAAATTAGCGATCTGAAAACACTATCAACTAACTTGCCCCTATTAACGTTTTATAACACTTCACCCCACAACTGCAGAAAACTCATTCTTTTCTTGTGCACATGGAACTTTAAGCAAGATAGATAATATGCTGGGCCTTAAAATAAATCTCAATAAATATCAAAAGATTTAAATATTACAGAGAATTTTCTCCAAGCACAATAGAACTAAATTATAAATTAGTAACAAAAAAGTATCTAGAAATATCCTCAAATGGTTTAAAATTAAGCAGCCTACTTGTAAATGACCCTAGAGTCAAAGAATAAATTACAAGGGGAATTATAAAATAAATACACCTGGGCAATAGACACACAGGACACCAACATGGTGTCAGTGATACCAGTGAAGGAGAAGAAATTCATGGATGTCAAAATAGGGGAGCTGGATATTAATGTAGGATTTCACCCCTAAAGGCATTGTTGGAGCATTTCAAAGAGGTTATTACAAGTATGTCAATGGAAGAAAGGAAGCATCACTGGGGTTTCTATGGTGCTGGCAACTTACATGCTTTTCAACTATTGTCTTTCTTAGAAGGAACTCAAACATGAGAGGTTATGCAAGTACCACTGAAGAGAGCCCAGTGTGGAGTGCAACTCTACATTCCTGACCATGACCTTTTTTGCTTGGCACCCTTCCTTGAGGAACACAATGGTGTAAATCTTTTCATATCCTAATTGAGAATTAACATCCAATAAAAGATGACTGGTACATGTAAAAAAAAAAAAAAGAAAAAAATCCACCTGAAATGTAATGAAAATGCAATATAGCAAAATGTGTGGGAAGCAGCTAAAGCAGTGCTTAAAAGGAAATGTATAAATCTGAATATATAAAAAAAGCAGGTCTTTATATAAAAGAAAGGCTCAAAATTATTGATCTTAATTTTTACCTTATGAAGCTAAAAAAGAAGGGAAAGTTAAACCCAAAGTAGGAGAAAGAAAATAATAAAGATAGCAAAAATCAATAAAATAGAAAACACGAAGAGTAGAAAAAATTAACAAAAAAATCTGGTTCTTTGAAAAGTTTGATAAAATAGATAAACTCTGTTGTAGATCAATGAATAAATAAAAGGTCAAATACAAATTACAAGTATCAGGAATGAAAGTAGGGATATTATTGCAGACCCTACACACATTAAAATGATACCCAAAGAATATTATGAATAACTTTATGTTAATGAAACTGACAAATTGGTTGATATGGATTAATTCCTTGAATGACAAAAATTGCCAAAACTGACATGAAAAGATATAGAAAATTATAATAACTACATTTATGAAAGAAATTGAATGTATAATAAAAGTACAAAGAAAATTTCCAGAACACAAGTTCTTGTTGATAAATTCTGTGAAACATTTAAGAAGAAAATAACATTAATCTCATAAAACTTGTTTAGAAGATGAAGGAAGGGAAAATCCCTCCTAATTTGCTTTATGAGGTCCGAATAAGCCAGTTTCCAAAATCTGACAAAGGCACTACAAGAACAGAAAATAACAAGCTAGTGTTCTTCATGAATACCAAAAAAATCCTTACCACAATAGTAGGAAATTAAATACAGCAATATAGATAGATGATAGATAGATAGATAGATAGATAGGTAGATAGATAGATAGATAATAGATACATAAAGATAATAGAGGCATACTTCATTTTATTGTGCTTCTTTATTGTGCTTCACAGATATTGTTCTTTTTACAAATTGAAGGTTTTGGCAATCCTGCATTTTCCCAATAGCATTAGCTCATTTCGTGTCTCTGTGTCACACTTTAGTAATTCTTGCAATATTTCAAACTTTTTCATTATTATTATATTTGATATCATCATCTGTGATCAGTGATCTTTGATGTTACTACAACTCTGAAGGTTCAGATGATGATTAAGATTTTTAGTGATAAAGTATTGGGTTTAGTAAGATCTTACGGAAAACACTGAATGAACTTTTTGGCCAACCCAACATTTTTTAAACTAAGGTATGTATATTGTTTTTTAGACATAAAGTTATTGCACACTTAATAGCCTACAGTATCGTGTAAACATAATTTTTATGTGCACTGGGAAACCAAAAAGTTCATGTGACTTGTTTTATTGCAGTATTCACTTTGTTGCAATGGTGTGGAACTGAACCTGCAATAACTGAGGTCTGCCTGTACATGATGAGTAAGTGGGGTTTATTCCTGTACATGATGAGTGATGCAAGATTGGTTTAACATTCAAAATCAATCATTGTAACTCACCATTTTAAGGGAATAAAGAAGAAAAATCATGAAATCATTTCAAAAGATGCAGAAGAATAATTTGACAAATTCCACATTTCTTCATGATTTAAAAACAAGATATTCTTATATCTTAGGGATATAAGAATTAGGGAAGGAACTTAGTGCAATAAAAGGGATCTACAAAAAGCCTATAGCTAACATTATTGATACTGATGCACTATTGGATGCTTTTCCCCTAAGAGTAGAAATTAGACAAAAATGTCACCTATCAGCATATTTCTTCAATATTGTACTGGATGTCTTAGTCAGTTTAGTAAGTCAACAGAGAGAGACAAAAAACTTGAAAGTTGGAAGGGAAAAATTAAAACTTTTTAATTAAGGAAGGCATGATTATATATTTAGAAAATTGTAAGGAATGTACAAATTAACTACTAGAAGTAAAAAGTAACTTTATCAAGATCTCAAATTATAAGGTCAAGATACAAAAATTTTAAAAATAATTGTGTTTCAGTGTACCAGCATTACACAATTGGAAGTGAATTTTAAAAATTTATAGTAACATCAAAAACATAAAATAGTTAGGAACAGACTGAACAAGAGATGTGCAAGACATCTACATTGAAAAGTTCAAAATATTGTAAGATAAATGTAAACATTTCTAAGCAAATGGAAAAAAACTTTTTGGTTCTGGTCCAAAACATAGAGTTTAGAAGTCATCACAACAAGCAAAAGATGAATAAACTGAAAATCAACAACACTTATTAGGTCCATCAGACAATTGAGGTCACAGGGCAAGTTGCCAACCTGAAAATTGTAAAGATAGGCAAACACAGAGAATCACAGCTTAACAGGAGCAGAAGTCCGCTGCTGGAGTCAGTACTGTGATTGACAAATTGCTGGAGGCTCAGTGTGGATGAGCTTGAGAGTTTAAAAAATGGATGGCTCAGTCTTAGGGATGCCCCCACATTTTTTAAAGTTTTATCCAGGAGCCCCACTAAGTTTGCAGGGTTAATATGGGAGAAAATTTCCCTCATGCTCCTGTCAGAGGGAGGGGGAAAATAGCCATTTTGGAAAGCGCCCAGTGTATTCTGCTCTCCCTAACAAAAACATGCTCTCAAGGAAAACTATTTTCCCAGAACCTAATTAACTTGAGTTTTATTGGAGTGTAACTGACCTGGCAGAAGGGGAAATATCCAACTCCAGACACCTCTAGGCTTCCTGTCTCACCTAAGGAGGAAAAACAAGATGAAAAGCACTTATGAAGGTCATTGCCCGGGAACATAGGCTCACTAAAAGATTGAGACCTAATCATAGAACTATATGTTCTCCTCTCTGCCATCTTACATCACATCAGTTGGACTCTTATATAATAACAGAAGATTACAGCTGAAAGAATTGCGAGTCTCAGACTCTATTTAAAAAGGAGTCTCTAGAGAAACACAAAGACAACAGGGGAGACAAAAATCAAGGACACTAGAAAAAAATTTAGCTCTAACACCTACGGCTACAGCAACAGTGAATTCAGCCTAATTCCTAGCCAGATAAACATAAATCTCACACTTAAGGCATATTTATTTGATTCATCATGCCTGACTATCAACAAAAAAAGATAAAGCATGTTAAAATGCAAAAAACACCATCTGAAAAGACAAAGCATTCAACAGAATCAGACTCAGATATGATAGGGATTTTGGAATTATCAAAACAAGAATTTAAAATAACTATGATTAATATGCTTAGAACTTTAATGGAAAAAGTGAACAGCATACAAGAATAGATGGGTAATGTAAGCACAGAGATGGAAAATCAAGGAAAGAATCAAAGGAAATGCTAAAAATCAAAAACATTGTAACAAAAATGAAGAATGTCTTTGATGGGCTCATCATTAGACAGGACAAGGCCATGGAAAAATGTCAGTAAGCTTGAAGATATGTCAATAGAAACTTCCCAAACTGAAAAGCAGAAAGGAAAAAGAACAACAATGAAAAGAAAACAAAGAAAGAAACAGACTATTTAAGAACCAATTACAAAAGGTGTAACATACATACAGTGGGAGCCCCAGAAGGAGAAGAAAGAGAGACAGGAACAGAAGAAAAATTTGAAGTAATAATGGCTGAGAATTTTTCAAAACTAATGACAGACCTAAATAAATTGAGATATATACCATATTCAAAGATTGGAAGGGTCAGTATTGTTAACATGTCAACAATCCCCAACTTGATCTAAAGACTCAATGCAATCCCAGTAAAAATTCCATTTTAATAGCAATTAACACATGGATTCTAAATTTATGAAAATAAAAGTAAACTATAAGAACGAAAACTATTTTAAAAATAAAAACAAAGTTGATGTGTAGACTATTATTGACTGCAACCCTACTATAAATCTATAGTAATCAAGAGAGTGTAGCACTGGCATAAGGATAGATGAGCTGATCAATGGAAAACCTGAATAAACTCACATGTATATGGTCAATTGAATTTTGAAAGTATTTTCAAGGCAATTCAACAAGGAAAAAATCCTTTCAACAAACTGTGCTGCAACAATTGGATAAACATATGAAAAATGATCGACCTTAAACCCTTCCTCACAGCATACACACAAATTAATTGGAGATGATTAGAGATGTGGCATAAAGCTAAAACTATGAAACTTCTAAATGAAAACACTGGCAAATATCTTTACAGTTTTGAGATGGGCAAACATTTAAGAGAGGACAAAAAAGCAATAATCATAAAATAAAAACATTCATTAGTTGAATTCATAAAAAACTTATAAAAATGAAAATATCAGAAGAGACTGGGAAAAATATTAACAATACATATAGTGGACAAAGGACTCATATGCAGAATATATAATTAATGCCTACAAATCAACAATAAAGGAAAACAACCCAACAAAATGTCAAAAGAGTTGAGTAGTTACTTCACAAATAAGAAGTTATTCAAAGGCCAGTAAGCACATGGAAATGTACATAACATCATTAGTCAACAGGGAAACACAAATTTAAACCACCTAAAGGTTCAAACCATCTGATATACCATTGCACTCACAATAGAACCACAATAGAATGGCTAAAATAATAATAAAAAAAAAAAAGTAAAAAGAAAATACCAAATGTTGGTGAAGGTGTAGAATGATTGGATCTCTCATATATTGCAGGTGGGAGTGTAACATGTTACAACCACATTGGATAACTATTTAGCTATTTTTTGTAAAGTCAAATACAAAATTACCCAATGACCTGCAATTCTACTTCAATATACTTACCAAAGAGAAACAAAACTACATTTCTATAGTAATGTTCTTTGCAGCTTTATTCATAATAGCTTCAAATTGGAAACAACTAAAATATCCATTTGAAGGAGAATGAAAAAATTATAGTAATTTTTATAAAATGGAATACTAGTCAGCAACAAAAAGGAGCAAACTAAATGTGCATACATGAATGAATCTTAAAAACATTATGCTGACAGAAAGCAACCAGGCAAGACAGATTAATTTCATATTAAATTTGTATGAAATTTTGGAATAGGCAATATTAATTTATGAATATAGATATCAGATTGGTCACTGCCTGGGACAGAGGGTGGAAAGAATATCTTCTAAAAAGGAGATTCACTATAAAGGGAGCCAGAAGAACTTTTTAAGGTGATGGGAATGTCTATATTTTGACTGTAGTTGTGATTACAGGGTTACATACATTTGTCAAATTCATAAAATTTTACATGTTAAATCTGGATATTTTACCATGTATAAAATTTATCTCAATGAATAAAAGCTAAAAAGGTAGTAAGAAAGTTATAATTTATATTTTTCTTAATTGCTGAACAATTGCTTACAGAAAGGAAGGGTTAGTAGTTTTTATAAAGGAGAATTTGTTTTGGAGGATCTGGATGTTTTCTTTTTCTTTTCAAATTGTATTATGGAATCTAGAGCTTGGATTTAAGGATTATTCTTGAAAGAATATGTTTATGGAAGAAATTTTATAATCCATTCATATCAACTAGACTGAAAACCAGTGGTACTTACCTGGAGTGTTAGTTATATCTGACAGGCCAGGGTGTAAACTTTGCATCAGGAAATGTATCTAATCCCTTGAAGCACATTTCCTGTAGGCATAATCACGATTAATTTGTTTTCTTAGTAGGGTGGATGAGTCATTCCCTTCATCTCAAAAATAGATGATTCCTGAAAACTGATTCAAGAAAATGTCTTAAAAAGCTAAGTCCCAATTTCAGTAAAACAGATGAAAAGTTTGCATAACTTGTATAATTTGGGGCCCAAATGATTAACTAGCAATGTCTCTAGCCATGGTTGCCTGGGGATGTTAACAATGTGACACTAAGAATGAAGCCATGTTACACAACTGGAGACTTTGCCAAAGGGGATAATATTCTTCAAGCCAAAGTGGCTTTTGGTCTCTATAGACCAATATAAGGAACCATATATGGATACCATAAGTATACCATTGCAGTTCCTGGCAAAAGAAACTTAGAGCTCTCAGGTTGGAGAGAGAACCTCCATATTTGTCTTTCATGAGCACCAATCTATAGAGACTGCATTTTGAGCAAATGCACATGTGAACACCAAAACTTGGTTATTAAGGCATGAACCAAGGAGAGTCATTTCAGAACAGACAAAAGCATGATGAAATATGTTTTTTGAACATGTATTATATGCCAAGCTCTATTCCAAGTATTTCATAAGCACTAATTCATTTAATCTCTTGAAGTGGGTACTAATTTTGTTTTATCATCTGCATTTTACAGATCAGGCATTTGAAATCCAGAGAGCTTAAGAAACTTGGACATATCACTGAGTATCTGAGACACCTACTAAATAAGCAAGACTGAACAAGAACATCCAAAAACCACACTGACTAATAATTTTCACACATTCTTCAGAGAGAAGACACTGGAGACAGATACAGGAGGAGCTGTGTTAGGTTTGTAGTTATGTCAATGCTTTTGATATTAGTTTTCAATAGCTGCTATAACAACTTGTCACAAATATAGCAGCTTAAATAAAATAATGATTGTCATTTATCATTTCACAGTTTGTGTAGGTCGGAAGTCCAGGTGGGCTCAACTAGGTTCTCTTCTTAGGTTTTCACAAGGCTGAAATCAAGGTGTCAGAAAGCCTGGGATCTTATCAGGAGGTTCTGAGGTAGAATCTGATTCAAGACTCATTCAGGTTGTTGGCAGAATTCAGTTCCATAAGGTTGTAGAACCGAGGTCCCCATTTCCCAGCTGGCTGTTGTCTAGGATTGTCCTCAGCTCCTAGAGTCTGCCTACATTCCTTGGTTCATGGCCTCCTCCATTGTCAAAGCCAGGAACCTTGTGTTGATTCCTTCTTGTGTGTTGAATATCTCTGATGTCCCCCTATGACTTCATCTTTTGCCATCAGTCAGGAAGTCTCTCCACTTTAGAAGCTATTATCTGATTGTGTCAGGCCCACACAGATGATCTCCAGATCTTAAGTTCAAATAACTTAGAACTATAATTACACTGGCAAAATCCTTCACAGCAGTATCTAGGTTAGTTTTTGATTGTCAGGGGACAGGAACCTTGCAACTGCATCTTTAGAATTCTGCCTGCCACTCCTTTGGTTCTGGTCACTTAAATATTTCCACACAAGGTAAAGTAGAGGTGATGGAAATAGCTATAGAAATAAGGGTAGTGGGCTTCCCTGGTGGTGCAATGGTTGGGAATCCACCTGTCAATACAGGAGACATGGGTTCGAGCCCTGGTCTGGGAAGATTCCTCATGCCCTGGAGCAACTAAGCCTGGATGCCACAACTACAGAACCTGTGCTTTAGAGCCCGCATGCCACAACTACTGAAGCCTGCATGCCTAGAGCCCATGCTCCACAACAAGAGAAGCCACAACAATGAGAAGCCTGCACACCACAACAAAGAGTAACCCCCACTAGCTGCAACTAGAGAAAGCCCGTGCACAGCAATGAAGACTCAACACAGTCAAATATAAAACAAACAAACAAATAAATAAATTTATAAAAAAAGAAAAAAGAAATAAGGGTAGTGTTGACTACATTTAACACTCAATTTTTGTTTTCATTTTTTAAGACATGTTCTTGCCAAAAGTAGCAGTCACAAGGAAAGGAATATTCTAATTAAACATCCTTAGGGATGGGCACTTATTTCTTCTTTTTCTCTTGACTCTTTTTGTTTTTTTTCTTTTTTTAATTTGAGCTATAATTGCCGTATAACATCGTGCAAGTTTAAGGTATACAACATATTGATTTGATACCTTTATATTGCAATATGATCACCATTGTAGCTTTAGCTAAAGTCTCTATCACATTATATAATTATTATTTCTTCTAGCTGTGGGAACAATTAAGATCTAGTCTCTTAGCAAGTTTAATGTTTATAACACAATTTGTTGTGTGTAATCCCTGTACTGTGTATTAGACCTCCAAGACTAGTTGCAAGTATATACCCTTAAACAATGTCTCCCCCAGTCCCCCATCTCCCAACCTTTGGTAAACACCATTCTGCTCTCTTTTTTTTTTTTGAATTCATTTTTTTTTGTTTTGTTTTTTAGTTTCCACATATAAGTCATATCATATTGTATTAAACTTCCTCTGTCAGACTTATTTCACTTAGCATAATGTTCTCAGTGTACATCCATGTTGTCACAAATGGCAGAATCTCCTTTTTTCTCATGGCTGAATAATATTCTATTGTATATATACATACCACATTTTCTTTATCCATTTATCCACTGATGGACACTTAGGTAGACTATTTTAATACTAATTACATGGGTTTTTAATGGAGACAACTCAAATCACTAATTCAATCAACATTCAAATTTTATTGCAAACTTTAATCTCTCTGCATATAGGTTGTGATTGCTGAAGTACACAGGGACTAGAGAGCTGTGATAAATACCTCATTGTTTTCTGCTCAGAGTCTCACAGGGCCAAATTCAATGGGCTGCTTGGCCTGAGCTTACATCTGAAGATTCTGAGGAAGCATTTGCTTCTAAGCTCATTCACGTTGGCTGAATACAGTTCCTTTTGGTTGCAGGACTGAGGTCCCTGTTTCCTTTCTAGGTGTGGCTGGGAACCTCTCTCAGCTCTCATCATTGTGTTCCCTACATCTTCAACCTGGTGATGGTGCACTGAGTCCTTCTCATGCTTTAAATTATTCTGAGTTTTCCTTCTGTTGAATTTCTTTGACTCCAGCCAGAAAAAGTACTTTGCTTTTAAAGGTTTATGTGATTGGGCTCACCCAGATAATCCATGATAATCCCACTGCTTTTAGTCTATAATCTTACTACATGTGTAAAGTGTCTTTTACTATGTACCACAACACAGTCACAGGATACAGGGGTTAGGGCATGAACATTTGGGGGAGCCATCACATTCCAAAAGTGATGAAAAATGAAGCTGGCAAGAGAACTCGAGGTAAAAATGTGAAGCATAAATGCCTTGCTAAGAAGTCTATAAGTCATTCGCTAGACTAGGCAGTCTGTGTCATTGAAGGATTTTGATCTCTAAGAAAAATTACTTGGGGTACTACATAGAGGTTAGACAACGGGGAAGACTAGAAGAAGGGACCCAGTTAGAAAATTATTGCATAATTCAGTTAAGAAATGTTGAAGATTTGGACCATTTTTTGTGAGGGGCAAGGGCCTTGTTTACTTTGTATCTGGTACATTTCTCAGTCAAGCTTCAGATCTCACAGTCCATGTCATTTCTTTAAAGAACACTCCCAGTTATCCCCTCCCCTAATCGCTTACAATAGAACTTTCCACTCTTTATGGCAAATACTTATTTAGTTATTTAATTGTCTATCTTCCCTGCTAGGTTTCCTTTTTCTGTCTTCCATGCTTCTCTTTTAGATCTGTGAAAGCAGATATTGGTTCTGACCCATTCACTTCTATATGACTGGCACTCATTTTTAAAAAATATATATAATTAAAATATATATTATGTCAGATATTAATATATTATTAATTTATTAATACATTAATAAAATGAAGTTATTGACTAATTTGATTTTCATCTGGGGCATTTGGGTACAGCCCTAAGTCATGTGGTAGAAAATATACTTATGTTATGCTTCATCCCCTCTCTTAATAGATAACATTGGGTTTGCCTTAATTCCATTGCCTAAACACTTCTGAACTTTGTACAAACTTTAAAACCATCTGGAACTGCATGTCCCAAGTGACGATATTAACCTCTATGAGGTACTTTTTTTTTTCTCCATTTACCTTATATCCTTTTAATTCAGTTGCCTTTTGAGATGGTGTGTGTGTGTGTAAGACCATTGTGTTTGTCCATGTGAAATGAGGGTTGGTACGCATTAATGAAGAGTTTAACAATAGAACTCAACATTTGTGTATATTTCTAATGATAACATCTGACTTGGAAGGGTTATCTCATGATGGGAAGGTTTTTATGGCCCCGCCAATGTTTAATTTAGTAATAGTTGTTCAGGTGGCATTTTTGGGCTGACACAACTCAGGGAAGGATCTCACTTTGTCATTATCAGATATGGGCCTAACCAGCTGGCAAAGAGAATAACAATCAAAGAATGTATTGATTTCCTTTAGCAAGTTTAAGGCATTACCATCCTTAGTTCTAATGCTTCAAATCATTTCAGAAGGTTTGGTCTCCTTGAACAAGTTCCCTGTAACTCCCCTCAGTTTGTCACCTCATTAACAAAGTTTTGGTTTTATTTTTTGAACTGTAAGAACACCTGTATAATCTAATATAAATGTTTTATGAAACAGTATTGTCAGCTACTGATGCTTTACAGAAATGTACACTGGGTGGTAAAATTATGTAAAGTTTAAAATGTGCTGAACAGAACTCTGTTATATAAAGCATTTAAGAAGTTGAATAGACTGAAGTTCAAAGGACAAATGCTTTTTAAACAAAATTATTCATTTCATTTTCCATGTTTGAAATGATTAGTTTAAAGCTTTTATTCAAGCTATAAAGGATTTCCTTTGTCTTAATTGTTAATACAATTAAATGCAGTGTAATATCTACTGGTTTGAACAAGAATACTATACATTAATGAGTTTTATGCTAATTTTTATCCTCAGACATCAATTTTCCAGATAAAAGCAACATAAAAATTTTCCACTTTTCCTTTACTTTAAATTCACACTAATATTTGTTTACTTTGCTTATCATACATATTGACTAATATATGAATACATTAAAATCAGGTTTTAAAGTTGCCTTCACTGAACCCTAGTTTATTTCATGATGAGCATGGGGACACTGAGCAAGACAGTAATTTTTGAGCAAGGTCAGTTGTCTTCCTTCTGGTTCATGGAAGATACTTAGAATATATGCTATGATGAACTATTTGTGTCTTTGGAAATATATATTTCTTAGGTAAAGTTTGAGACAGTCTCAGAAAAGCAAGGTGGAGGAAGCCAGGAAAATAGTCCTAAAGTTTGGTTAGAAAGGAAATGAATGAGACACACTGATGCTAGGGTTTCCTTGCATTGATTTTTGTATTGAAAAATAGAAAAATTTCTCTTTAAAACATGCTAACAAACTCTTTTGGAAATCAGCTTAAGTTTTTAATACAAACAAGTTAAATGCAATCAAATAGGTGTCACTGAGACTTGATGGGATGGTACTCAATGGAAAATTGCAATTAAAGGTAAAAATCTCTTCAAAAATAGATATAATAGGAGAAATAGCATCAGATATTGCAAAGATAGAGAGTAGAGGAAAAATTCAGGAATCTAGAGGCAGAAGCATGGTGAGGAGAAATACTAAAAAATGGTGGGACTCTTGTATGAACTGTTTGGTCAAATGGAGGACATGGATGATACTTTCTAATAGTTATCACACAACTAGTATTGGCAAAAAAAAATCTTAAAATGGAGACTTTCAATTTCAAGAAATATTCCTAAAGTTTTAGTGTTCTGAAAGCAAAACATGGGATGAATTCTTGACTTGCCAAGCAATTTTACCCCATAGCACTTGAAGAAGCAGTGAAGGAAAGAGTTTCTTTGGAATTAGGATTGACAGGAGCATGCAAAACATACAGGAAAAATGTTCTGTGATTATTTTGTGTATTAAATGATAAAATATGGACATAAATCATCCTGTAAACATGGACTCACATTCATAACCTGTTGAATAACTGAACCCAAAGTGGTTTTTTATTGAAATATAGTTGATTTACAATGTTGTGTTAATTTCTGCTGTACAGCAAAATGATTCAGTTTTATATATATATATATATATATATATATACATTCTTGCCACAGAACTCTGCATTTGTTTCTGCCCCTTTCAAAATATAGAGCTGTTATCTGAATGATGATATAATAGCATTACTTGTAGAGTTTGCTGATGACTCAATTCTGAGATGGATAACATGTAAGATGGAGCAAAGACTCAAAATTCAAACTTATTTATAAGTTGGGAGAATGTTCCTGAAGTAATGAGATGAAATTTAATGGGGGTAATTATGAAGTTCTCTATATTGATTTTAAAATAAAAAATATTTGTAGAATTTCTACTATACAACTCATAACAGAGAATGGCTTAGTATCGTAGAGTTATTATTAGAAAGAGTGTAGGCCTTTTATTTCACTGCCAACTCTACGAGTTCCAATGATATGATATGGCTGCTAGAAAAGCAAGTGACAATCTTGGGTTGCATTAAATGAAGCATGGAATATAGGAAAATGGAGTCACGCCATTCCTAAAACACTCTGGTAAATTTGTGTGCCTTTTATTTTTGTTGATGAACTGGTCCTTTCCAGAGGGCAAGGCCTGGGTATTCTCATGTCACATGAGAAATGATGGAACAAAATAAGGCTATTAATTCTGGAACAGAAGAAACTTAAAAGGGATACAATATCTCCCTTTATTTATTTTAAGAACTATCTTGTGGAAAAGGCATTCAATTTCCCTTGCAACTTTAGTAGCTAGCATAGCCTAGTATATAATAGATACTCGAAAAAATTTGTTAAAATGATTCATTCATTGAACAATTATTTGCCTAGCATCTTGTGTGTGCCAGGTATTATTTTAGTTGCTGAGAATACAACATTGAAGAAAATAAACATAGTGCCTGCCCTATGGAATTTACATTCTAGTGGGAGGAGAGATAATGAACTGAACAGACAATTTATATAATGCCAGCAAGAGAGGTAATGGAGTGCATAGTGGTTAGAAAGCAGGCTCTAGAACAAGACTGATTGGCTTAAAATCCTTACTCACCCACTTACTGGCTCTATGACTTATACAAATTAGTTATTATATCTGTGCCTCAGTTTTCTCATATGTAAAGTGGACATATTTTTATCATTTATTTATTTATTTATTTTTTGCGGTACGTGGGCCTTTCACTGCTGTGGCCTCTCCCGTTGCGGAGCACAGGCTCCGGACGTGCAGGCTCAGTGGCCATGGCTCACGGGCCCAGCCGCTCCGCGGCATGTGGATCTTCACGGACCGGGGCACGAACTCGTATCCCCTGCATTGGCAGGTGGACTCTCAACCACTGTGCCACCAGGGAAGCCCTATTTTTTATTTTTTAAATCTATTTTATTGAAGTATAATTGATTTACAATGTTGTGTTAATTTCTGCTGTATAGCAAAATGATTCAGTTATACATATATTCTTTTTCATATTCTCTTCCATTATGGTTTTTTACAGGATATTGAATATGGTTCCCTGCACTATACAGTAGGACTTTGTTGTTTATCCTTTCTATACATAGTAGTTTGCATCTGCTAACCTTAAACTACCACTCCATCCCTCCCCTACGCCCCTCATCCTTGGCAACCACAAGTCTGGTTCTCTATGTCTGTGAGTCTGTTTCTCTTTCGTAGATAAGTTCATTTGTGTCATATTTTAGAGTCCACATATAAGTGATATCATATGATATTTGTCCTTCTCTGACTTATTTCATTTAGTATGATAATCTCTAGGTCCATCCACGTAGCTGCAAATGGCATTATTTCATTCTTTTTATGGCTGAGTAGTATTCCATTGTATATATGTACCACATCTTCTTTATCCATTCCTCTATCAATGGACATTTAGATTGCTTCCATGTCTTGGCTATTGTAAATAGTGCTGCTATGAACATAGGGGTGCATGTATATTTTTGAATTACAGTTTTGTCCAGACATATGCCCAGGAGGTAAAATGGACATATTAATATTTCCTACCTCAAAGCATTTTGTGAGGGCTGAATGAGTCATTCCATGTAAAGTTCTGTGGACAGTGCCTGACATACAATAAGAATCCAATAAGTAATAGCCATTATTGTTATAGTACTAAGTGTTCTGAGGAAATATAAAGCAGGTAAGGTGACAGATGAAAGAATGTAAAAATGAACATCAGTCCAGAGTGTAATATGTGGAAAATACAAGCAGGCAGATGTTAACTGTGATGTGTTCTAGCTCAACTCTTTTCCACATGCCCATCTGCCCCCATTGTCCTCCTCTCCTTTGTTTGCCTGGATGACCTCTATCTTTTGAAACCAAGTTTAGATAGTATCTCACCTGGAAGGCTGAACAGATGGCTTTGCTGCTACAGTTGGCTACCCTCTTTGCACTGCTTCTATTTTTTAAATTTATTGCAATGTATTATATACAAATGTACGAGAAGGTCTAAGGCATGATGGTTAAGATCTCAGGTTTTGAAGTCAGATAGAACTGACTTTGATTTACCAATCTGTCACTTACTGGTTATTTTACCTTGAATAATCACTAAATCTCTCCAATCTTTGGTGACCTAATTTGTAAATTGGAGATAAATAATGCATACTCTGTAAGGGATTTTTAAGAATTAAATAAGAAAATGCATGCCAGAAGCAGTATAGGGTTTCAATCCCAGTTCTGCCACATCGTTATGTGAACTTGGACAAGGCATTCAGCATCTCAGAGCTTCATTTTCCTAATCTACAAATGAGGGCAACAGTACCTTTTTTGATGGTGTTAACGTGAGAATTAGAAATAATGTATATAAAGTGCCTGGAACATAGTAGGCTTTCTATATATGCTTGTTAAATTGAATTTGGTTAGCAATTAAAACTTTTAAAAAATGAAGTGTTTTGCCTTTTGAAGTCATAGGTTCCTTGTTACTGGATGTGTGGATACTAGCTGGCAGCATACTAGAGGCATTGTAAAGGGCATTCCTGCAGTGGCATAGAGGATGGACAAAGTCAAGGCTTCCCAAACTTTGATCCATAGACCAGCTGCCCTATCCCCATCAAGTCTAATTTAATAGGTCTGGGAGAAGAACCTCCAATCTAGGTGACCACTATATCGCCTCCAACTCAAAGGTTAATGATTCTGTAAATCAGAGTTCAGTTCATAAGCCATACACTTGGTTAATTCCATCAAAGAACTCCCTTCTGCATCCTCCCTAACCAGGCTTCCACTATTCCTACCCACATATATTATTAAATGGTTTCTTAATAAATCCAAGAAAAATGATTTTAATTCATCTTCATTTATTTATTTGTCCATTAAGTTCAAGAAGAGTCAAGCTATTAAGATACATCCAAGAATCCTAACTTCTTAGTGAGTCAGAGAATTAGTTGGCATTAGTTGTTTTCCCCTGATTAAATAGACTTATTTTTAAACTTAACGTTATGTTGCCATTATCAAAGTTTTTCTGAGGCATCTTCTAAAATCTGAAGTTACAGAATTAGAAGTTGTCAAAGTAAATCATGACATAGCAAGTTTAGAAGACAAAAGCATATATATCACATGATGGTGGGCAAGAACCCTTTTTCTGCTGCATGTCAGCTTCCTTATCAGCAAAATTGGAAGAGGAAAATGCAAATAGTTTACTACTTGTAAAGCATTTTAAATGTGAGTGTTATCATTTACTTTGTGGTTTTCATTAATTTTGATCTTCTAGGGGTTTTGTTCTGAATGATATTTGGTATCTGGATTCATTTATTGGTTTTAAAGATTTGCATTTTTTTAAATTCATTTTTAGAGGGCTTAAATACCAAGGAAGTTTAATCCATAGTAGAAATTTACTTGTGCTTGGTACTTCATGTATAAAAGATATATGAAAGGAATACACTTTGGGAATCTGGAAAAAGGAGAGGGAAGTTGAACAAGATGGAATTATTCTGGGAAAAGAAATTATTTGTCCAACAGCATGAAATCCTTATTGAAAATATTGGGGTGGAAAGCTGAAGTTTTGTGTTTTTTTTTAACATCTTTATTGGAGTGTAATTGCTTTACAATGGTGTGTTAATTTCTGCTTTATAACAAAGTGAATCAGCTATACATATACATATATCTCCATATCTCCTCCCTCTTGCATCTCCCTCCCACCCTCCCTATCCCACCCCTCTAGGTGGTCACAAAGCACTGAGCTGATCTCCCTGTGCTATGTGGCTGCTTCCCACTAGCTATTTTACATTTGGTAGTAAATATAAGTCCATGCCACTCTCTCACTTTGTCCCAGCTTACCCTTCCCTCTCCCCGTGTCCTCAAGTCCATTCTCTATGTCTGCGTCTTTATTCTTGTCCTGCCCCTAGGTTCTTCATAACCATTTTAGATTCCATGTATATGTGTTAGCACACGGTATTTGTTTTTCTCTTTCTGACTTACTTCACTCTGTATGACAGACTCTGGGTCCATCCACCTCACTACAAATAACTCAGTTTTGTTTCTTTTTATGGCTGAGTAATATTCCATTGTATATATGTGCCACATCTTCTTTATCCATTCATCTGAATAAAGCTGAAGTTTTGAACTCTTCTACTTAGGAAAGTGTTTTAGAAATACCTCCTTTCGGTTCTTGGTATTTTGGGTACAATGGCTCCTTACACCTTCTTTTCTTTTCCTTTTAACATGGACGTGTATCCACCAACTATGAAAATGCAGATCTTATCAGGTCTTAGAGAGTCTATTTTGAAGGATTTCAAAGCACACACAAAAAATATCTCTTTATATTGCCTTTTAAGGTCTTAGTGAAAAAGTACTTGAGGATCAAGAAATATTTGGGTTTTAAAAAGAGTTATAAACATACTGCTTTTTATTATAACATACAAATCCTAGTAGTTTTTTATAACTCTCCCATCTCATTTCTTTCCACTTTAATTTTTAGTATTTCTTTGTCCTATAGAAAAGACACTTTTGGTTAAGCTCTGACAAGTCTCCCTGTCTTCTCATTTTTTCTGCATTATTTAGTTGCAGAAGGCAGATAAAATTCAACAAGATTAAGAGAGATAATCTCTTGCTAAAAGTAACTAATTCTGCATCATTTTCCATTAAGCTAAGAAATGAGTGAAACAGTAAGTCAGAATTTTTCTACACTGTGGAAGAAGCACTTAAGTTTAACTGAATGTCAAATCATTAAAGGTACTAAAGATGGAGTATACGCAGAGGCACTTGCAAAAGAGTTATGATTCTATTCTAATTATACCAATTTATTTTTTAATGAAAGTATTCTCCTGTAATTATTTTGATAAATTATCTTCAAACTCTCCTCCTTCTCTGCTCCACAGTTAGTATCCCACTGGTAGCTAGTGTAGGCAGTTGCCAGAATTATCTTTATATTTAGTCAATAAAAAGTTCGTAATTTCTCACGTGACCACATAAAGGATGAGCACATCGCCAGATCTCTTGAGGATTTAGGCTAGTTGCTTGGCTTTAAAGTTATTTGACCAATACGAAGTTGCAAAGGGAGCATCCATAAAATTCTCTGCATATCTGACAGCCTTCTAACTTGCTCTTTCCTGCTGGATTTTGATTGCCTAAACTCTATACTCCTGTGCTTTGAGTTAGCTCGTTGAAGTTTATCTTTTAGAGTGGCCTACTTAGCTGAAATAGTCACCATCTCACTGAAAGTTTTATTTTCTAAGGATGTTTTATTTGTTTATGCATTTAAGAGTTTCTGAAAATCACATGACTTATGGGTATTTAAGCTACTAAAACATACCTGTTTGTTCTGTCCCCCAGAAAAAAATGTCGCCTTGAATCAATATAACACTCTTCTGTTTAGTGTCTTGCCCAGTGCTTTCCCAAACCACTTGGATGGCATGATCCAGATTCATATTTTAGCATCATATGCATAAAATAATCATGGGGCATTTTTGTTATAATTTTTGCTGAAATCAAAATACTTTACATATGAGTAATGCATGTTCTTGACAATCCTAGTTCCTGAGAGCCCTTTCCTTCATAGCTTCTTTGAGTGCCTATGAGGTTAGCTGTTAAGCAAGTCAAAAATTTACCATATGCTTTGCTTTCAGAGCACTCCAACTTTAGGCATATTCTTGAAATTATAGTCTCCCTTAAGGTTTTATTTTTTTTGGCCATGTGCCAGTTGTGTGATAATTATTAGAAAGTATTGTCCATATCTTCCATGTTGTAAAACAGGTTGTATGGGATTCCCACAATTATGTGAATTTTTTATTTCTCCTCAACATGCATTTGCCTCTAGATTCAAGGACGTTTTTCCCGCCTGTATCTTTGCAACATCTGTTGCTTTTTCTCCTGTTAAATCTATTTATGGACAGATTATTATATTTACTTGCAATTTTTATTGAGTATCATCCCATCCAGCCTCAGTAACACTTAGTCAATTCTATTTAACCTCTTCATGTGAGAATTTCAAGCTGCTTTCATTTATTGCCCATACTCTTGTCACTGGTATAAGACATCTGAGGCTTGAACAATGGCTCCCAAATATCTTTCCTATTATTTGTTCAAAGAATTACTGAGATCCTTTTCCAAGTGCTTTTCTTGCTTTGTCCTAGGCACTATCGTACATCAGATTTTCTCTCTCTCTCTGTATAGTTTCAGTTTAAAGCCATCTTAGTAATATAGGAAAGCCTCCTTTCAAATGTTTTCCCCCAGGTTTTCCTGAGATGAACCCTATCCCTTACACGGTCAAGAAAATACTATTCTGGTCACCGATGCTTCTGTTTTTTCCTCTATGCTTTCTATGAGCTTTCATCCTCCCTAATTACCTGTGGCACAGGGAGGTATTTCTTAAGCCCTTTCTCCCTCTCCTTCAGGGAGATCACATTACACTTATAACACTAGTAATTGGTGAGCTCCACAATCATAAATACAGACTTAAAACACACGCTACAGGTCAATGAAACACTGTTACCTTCAGCATTCTTACCTTCTGGGTTTCAAGTTGAAATATTATTTTTTATGTTTTCATTTGGAGATACTCTCCCTTGTGTAAATTGCTCACAAAAACTGCTGCAACAATTGTGCAATTTATCATGTGTATTTGACAGCTAGGTCCTTGTCAATGAATGCTACTTTTGGGGTGAATGTTATATAATCTTTCAACTTCATTCACATTTTCTGCCTTTAAAACTACCTGAATCCTTTATGACAAGCTGCAAGATTCAGTATTCCATTGGATCATGGAATCATGGAATTGGAAAGTGTTTTTGTAGCTCATTCAGTTATCACTTTTGCTCAAAAAAATGATGGCAAAAATTACTAATTTGATTGAAAAGGAATTTTGCCTGGGAGTATCTAAGACAATGCCAGAGTGGGAGATGTTTGTATTAGAGCTGATTTATATCACTCATTTATTCTTTCAATATTCAACAAGTATTTATTGTATACCCAGTATGATAGAGGTATTGTGATGGGTGCAGAAATACCATGATGAAAAAGACCAATGTGATCTCTGCTGTCATGGAGATGCAGTCTGTTAGAGTGACACATACTCATCAAACACTCTCTTGTTATTTTAGATTAAGATAAGTGTTAGCAGACTCATACTAGGAAGTAGTTGAAGATGAAATGAGGAAAATGGCACAGGAAGATTCTTCTACCATTTTCATCTTCAATATCCCAAGTACTGGACTGACCTGATGTCTGGACTTTGGGAAACTGGATGGCAACAAATAGTATCCAGGTGCTTGCAGGTCATTAACAAGGCTTTACATACTATTGATCTTTTATTGGAGAATAAGAGGAATGACTTTCTTCATAAGGAATGCCACCTTTGTATTTTAGTAAAAGAGTAGATTAAATGTAAGTGAATATTTGTAGATGCTTCGTCTCCTCTTAAGGTCTTAAGTTCTTTACAAGCAGTACCATGTCCGTTCTGGCTCCCATTTTGCAATACAGTTCCTTGTACCATGTAGACACACAATGAATCATTGGTGGATTAAAATAAAAGAATACTGAATGACAGGAGAAGGGAAGAAATTTCTCCAGGCTACTCTAAGCACAAGAAAACAGATCTGAGAATCATTGTGGACCTTTTAAGCTAATACCAAGGAGCTTTCTCTTGGGCTGGTGACAATATAAACAACATACTATTTTTATTGGAAGAGGTGTGTGTGTGTGTGCCTCTCTGTGTGTGTGTTTGTGCATACATGTGCTTAATAGATTATGAGTCTTTTTATTTTTCTGTAAAGCTGTCAGCTTTAAATTTTGCCAATCTTGGCAACAGTTCTTACACAGCTATATCTGCTTCTTACTTGCAAGGTGTAAAGGAAAACAAAACCACAAAATTTTGTTTTGAAACCTAAATGGAAGAAGTGCTTATTACTGAGGTGTCTCTTTTTTTTAATGAATAAGAAGTTAAGCATTCTCATTCTACCAAAGCACAAACAATTTGAGTCACACTGCAGCCATGTTATGTATGGACATCGACATTTATATTGGGAGCAATAGCAACAACTCCTGTAATTCTTTTTCATCTTTCCATGCTCACACTGTGATGTCCAAACCAGAGTTTGAAGAAAGGAGAGGGAAACCCATCACTAATCAGTGGCTATTGCCTTTAAAATTTGACGCAACTCTTCAGGAATTTGGGAGTATCTCAGGCTAACTACTGACACACACCCACACACACATACACACACGCACACATGGACACACACAGAAAATGGTCTAGGGGAGAATCTACAAGGAGGTAGGGTTCTTTTTGAGGTTTTTACCCCCAGTGTTATTGAGACATAACTGACATACATCACTGTATGAGGTATACAGCATAATGGTTTGATTTACATATATTTTGAAATAATTACCACAATAAGTTTAGTTAACATCTCTCATCTCATATAGATACAATAAAAAAAAAAGAAAAGAAAAAACAACAACAACAACACTTTGTGAGATTGGAACCAAGATGGCAGAGAGTTGAAGGACGTGCTCTCACTCTCTCTTGCGAGAACACCAGAATCACAACTAGCTGCTGGACAATCATTGACAGGAAGACACTGGAACTCACCAAAAAAGATATCCCACATACAAAGACAAAGGAGAAGCTACAATGAGACAGTAGGAGGGGCACAATCACAGTAAAATCAAATCTCATAACTGCTGGGTGGGTGACTCACAGACTGGAGAACACATACCACAGAAGTCCACACACTGGAGTGAAGGTTCTGAGCCCCAAGTCAGGCTTCCCAACCTGGGTGTCTGGCAACAGGAGGAGGAATTCCTAGAGAATCAGACTTTGAAGCCTACTGGGAATTGATTGTAGGACTTTGACAGAACTGGGGGAAACAGAGACTCCACGCTTGGAGGGCACACACAAAGTAGTATGCTCATCGGGACACAGGGGAAGGAGCAATGACCCCAGGGGAGACTGAACCAGACCTACCTGCTAGTGGGGGAGGGTCTCCTGCAGAGGTGGGGGGTGGCTGTGGCTCACTGTGGGGACAAGGACACTGGTAGCAGAAGTTCTGGGAAGTACTCCTTGGTATAAGCCCTCCCAGAGTCCGTCATTAGCCCCAACAAAGAGCTCAGGTAGGCTGAGTGTTGGGTGCAGCAGGTCAAACAATCAACAAGGAGGGAATGCAGCACCACACATCAGCAGTTAAGCAGATTAAAGTTTTACTGAGCTCTGCCCACCAGAGCAAGAGTCAGCTCTACCCACCACCAGTCCCTCCCATCAGGAAACTTACACAAGCCTCTTAGATAGCCTCATCCACCAGAGGGCAGACAGCAGAAGCAAGAAATAATACAATCCTGCAGCCTGTGGAACAAAAACCACTTTCACAGAAAGATAGAAAAAATGAAAAGGCAGAAGGCTATGTACCAGATGAAGGAACAAGATAAAACCCCAGAAAAACAAATAAATGAAGTGGAGAGAGGCAACCTTCCAGAAAAAGAATCCAGAATAATGATAGTGAAGATGATCCAGGACCTCAGAAAAATAATGGATGCAAAGACTGAGAAGATGCAAGAACTTTTCTACAAAGATATAGAAGAATTAAAGAACAAAGAAACAGAGATGAACAATACACTAACTGAAATGAAAACTACACTAGAAGGAATCAATAGCAGAATAACTGAGGCAGAAGAACGGATAACTGACCTGGAAGATAGAACAGTGGAAATCAGTGCTGTGGAACAGAATAAAGAAAAAAGAATGAAAAGAAATGAAGACAGCCTAAGAGATCTCTGGGACAACATTAAACATAACAACATTCACATTATAGAAGTCCCAGAAGAAGAAGAGAGAGAAAGGACCAGAGAAAATATTTGAAGAGATTATAGTTGAAAACTTCCCTAATATGTGAAAGGAAATAGCCACCCAAGGCCAGGAAGCCCAATGAGTCCCATACAGGATAAACCCAAGGAGAAACATGCTGAGACACATAGTAATCAAATTGGCAAAAATTAAAGAAAAATTATTAAAAGCAGCAAAGGAAAAATGACAAATAACATACAAAGGAACTCCCTTAAGGTTAACAGCTGATTTCTCAGTGGACACTCTACAAGGCAGAAGGGAGTGGCATGATATACTGAAAGTGACAAAAGGAAAGAACCTACAACCAAGATTACTCTACCCGGCAAGGATCTCATTCATATTTGATGGAGAAATCAAAATCTTTACAGATAAGCTAAAGCTAAGTGAATTTAGCACCACCAAACCAGCTTTACAACAAATGCTAAAGGAACTTCTCTAGGTAGGAAACACAAGAGAAGAAAAGGACCTACAAAAACAAACACAAAACATTTAAGAAAATGGTCATAGGAACATACATATCGATAATTACCCTAAACGTGAATGGATTAAATGCTACAACCAAAAGACACAGGCTTGCTGAATGGATACACAAACAAGACCCATATATATGCTGTCTACAAGAGATCCACTTCAGAGCTAGGGACACATTCACTCTGAAAATGACGGGATGGAAAAAGATATTCCATGCAAATGGAAATCAAAAGAAAGCAGGAGTAGCAATACTCATATCAGATAAAATAGACTTTAAAATAAAGAATGTTACAAGATACAAGGAAGGACATTACATAATGATCAGGGGATCCATCCAAGAAGAAGACACAACAATTATAATTATATATGCACCCAACATAGGTGCACCTCAATACATAAGGCAACTGCTAACAGCTGTAAAAGAGGAAATCGACAATAACACAATATTAGTGGGGGACTTTAACACCTCACTTACACCAATGGACAGATCATGCAAAATGAAAATAAATAAGGAAACAGAAGCTTTAAATGACACAATAGACCAGATAGATTTAATTGATATTTATAGGGCATTCCATCCAAAAACAGCAGATTACACTTTCTTCTCAAGTGTGCAAGGAATATTCTCCAGGATAGATCACATCTTGGGTCACAAATCAAGCCTCAGTAAATTTAAGAAAATTGAAATCATATCAAACATCTTTTCTGACCACAACACTATGAGATTAGAAATGAATTACATGGAAAAAAGCATAAAAAGCAGAAACACATGGAAGCTAAACAATGCGTTACTAAATAACCAAGAGATCACTGAAGAAATCAAAGAGGAAGTCAAAAAATACCTAGAGACAAATGGCAATGAAAACACGGTGATCCAGAACCTATGGGATGCAGCAAAAGCAGTTCTAAGAGGGAAGCTTATAGCTATACAAGCCTACCTCAAGAAACAAGAAAAATCTCGTATAAACAATCTAACCTTACACCTAAAGGAACTGGAGAAAGAAGAACAAACAAAACCCAAAATTAGCAGAAGGAAAGAAATCATAAAGATCAGAGCAGAAATAAATGAAATAGAAGCAAAAAAAACAATAGCAAAGATCAATAAAACTAAAAGCTGGTTCTTTGAGCAGATAAACAAAATTGATAAACCATTAGCCAGACTCATGAAGAAAAAGAGGGAGAGAACTCAAATCAATAAAATTAGAAATGAAAAAGGAGAAGTTACAACAAATACCGCAGAAATACAAAGCATTCTAGGAGACTACTACAAGCAACTCTATGCAATTAAAATGGACAACCTGGAAGAAATGGACAAATTCTTAGAAAGGTGTAACCTTCCAAGACAGAACCAGGAAGAAAGAGAAAATATGAGCAGACCAATCACAAGTAATAAAATTGAAACTGTGATTAAAAATATTACAACAAACAAACGTCCAGGACCAGATGGCTTCACAGGTGAATTCTATCAAAAATTTAGACAACAGCTAACACCCATCATTCTTACACCCTTCCAAAAATTTGCAGAAGAAGGAACACTCCCAGACTCATTCTCTGAGGCCACCATCACCCTGATACCAAAAGCAGAGAAAGATACTCCAAAAAAAGAAAATTCCAGACCAATATCACTGAGGAATATAGATGCAAAAATCCTTAACAAGATACTAGCAAACAGAATCCAACAGCACATTAAAAGGATCATATACCATGACCAAGTGGGATTTATTCCAGAAATGCAAGCATTCTTCAATATATGCAAATCAATCAATGTAATACACCATATTAACAAATTGAAGAATAAAAACCATATGATCATCTCAATAGATACAGAAAAGCTTTTGATGAAATTCAACACCCATTTGTGATTAAAACTCTCCAGAAAGTGGGCATAGAGGGAACCTACCTCAACCTAGTAAAGGCCATATACGACAAACCCACAGCAAACATCATTCTCAATTGTGAAAAACTGAAAGCATTTCCTCTAAGATCAGGAGTAAGACAAGGATGTCCTCTCTCGCCACTATTATTCAACATAGTTTTTGAAGTCCTAGCCATGGCAATCAGTGAAGAAAAAGAAATAAAAGGAATACACTTTGGAAAAGAAGAAGTAAAACTGTCACTATTTGCAGATGTCATGCTACTATACATACAGAATCCTAAAGATGCCACCAGAAAACTACTAATCAATGAATTTGGTAAATTTGCAGGATACAAAATTAATGCACAGAAATCTTTTGCATTCCTATACACTAATGATGAAAAATCTGAAAGAGAAATTAAGGAAACACTCCAATTTACCATTGCATCAAAAAGAATAAAATACCTAGGAATAAACCTACCTAGGGAGCCAAAAGACCTGTATGCAGAAAACTATAAGGCATTGATGAAAGAAATTAAAGATGATACCAACAGATGGAGATATATACCATGTTCTTGGATTGGAAGAATTAATATTGTGAAAATGGCTATACTACCCAAAGCAATCTACAGACTCAATGCAATCTCTATCAATTTACCAATGGCATTTTTTACGGAACTAGAACAAAAACTCTTAAAATTTGCATGGAGACACAAAGACCCTGAATAGCCAAAGCAGAAAAAAACAAAGGAAAAACACAGAGCTGGAGGAATCAGACTCCCTGACTTCAGACTATACTATAAACCTACAGTAATCAAGTCAATATGGTACTGGCACAAAAAAAGAAATATAGGTCAATGGAACAAAATAGAAAGCCACACACCTATGGTCAACTAATCTATGACAAAGGAGGCAAGGATATACAATGGAGAAAAGACTGTCTCTTCAATAAGTGGTGCTGGGCAAACTGGACAGCTACAGGTAAAAGAATGAAATTAGAACACTCCCTAACACCATACACAAAAATAAACTCAAAATGGATTAGAGACCTAAATGTTAGACAGGACACTCTAAAACTCTTAGAGGAAAACATAGGAAGAAGCACGCTTTGACATAAATCACAGCAAGATCTTTTTTGATCCACCTCCTAGAGTAATGGAAATAAAAACAAAAATAAACAAATGGGACCTAATGAAACTTCAAAGCTTTTGCATAGCAATGGAAACCATAAACAAGATGAAAAGACAACCCTCAGAATGGGAGAAAATATTTGCAAACGAATCAACAAGGGATTAATCTCCAAAATATATAAACAGCTCATGCAGCTTAATATTAAAAAAAACAAAGAACCCAATCCAAAAATGGGCAGAAGACCTAAATAGACATTTCTCCAAAGAAGACATACAGATGGCCAGGAAGCACATGGAAAGCTGCTCAACATCATTAATTATTAGAGAAATGTAAATCAAAATGATAGTGAGGTAACACCTCACACCAGTTAGAATGGGCATCATCAGAAAATCTACAAACAACAGATGCTGAAGAGTGTGTGGAGAAAAGGGAACCCTCTTGTCCTGTTGGTGGGAATGTAAACTGATACAGCCACTATGGAGAACAGTATGGAGGTTCCTTAAGAAACTAAAAATAGAATTACCATATGATCCAGCAATCCCACTACTGGGCATATACCCAGAGAAAACTGTAATTCAGAAAGACACATGCACCCTAATGTTCCTTGCGGCACTATTTACAATAGCCCGGAGATGGAAACAACCTAAGTGCCCATCATCGGATGAATGGATAAAGAAGATGTGGCACATATATACAATGGAATATTACTCAGCCATAAAAAGGAACAAAATTGGGTCATTTGTTGAGATGTGGATGGATCTAGAGACTGTCATACAGAGTGAAGTACGTCAGAAAGAGAAAAACAAATATCTTATATTAACACATATATGTGGAACCTAGAAAAATGGTACAGATGAACTGGTTTGCAGGGCAGAAATTGAGACACAGATATAGAGAACAGACGTATGGACACCAAGGGGGGAAAGCGGCCGGGGGTTGGGGTGGGTGGTTTGATTAATTGTGTGATTGGGATTGACATGTATACACTGATGTGTATAAAATTGATGACTAATAAGAACCTGTTGTATAAAAAAATAAATAAAATTAAATTAAAAAATAAAAAAAAAAACTCTGTGATGAAAACACTAAGGATCTACTCTTTCCACAAGTTTCCTATATATCATACAGCAATGTTAACTATAGTTATCATGTTGTATTGAATATCACATCCCTAGTACTTATTTACTTATAACTGGAAGTTTGTACCTTTTGACTACCTTTTTTCAATTCCTCTGGTTCCTACCCTCACCTCTGGTAACCACAAATTTGATCTGTTTTTCTATGAATTTGGTGTTTTTGTGTTTTACGTGTGTGTGTTTTAATTCCATATATTTTACAAGGGAGATCATACAGTATTTTTGTCTTTCTATGTCTGACTTATTTCACTGAGCATAATGCCCTCAAGGGCCATCTATGTTGTCACAAATGGTAACACTTCCTCATTTTGGCTAAATGGTAACACTTCCTCATTATGGCTAAATAATACTCCATTATATATCTATACATCTATATGTATCACATTTTCTTTATCCATTCATCCATCAGTGGACATTTAGTTTGTTTTTAGCTATTGTAAATAATGGTGCTATGAACAAGGGGGATACAAATATTTTTTGAGTTAATGTTTCTGTTTCCTATGGATATATTTCCAGAAGTGGAATTTCTGAATCATACGGTAGTTCTATTATTAATTTTATGAGGAAATTTCATTGTTTTCCATACTGGCTATACCAGTTTACAATCTTACCAACCGCACAAGGCTTCTTTTTTGCTATATCCACACCAGCATTTGTTACCTCTTATCTTTTCCATGACGGCCATGGAGGCAGTTTTAGTATCAGTAGACAAGGGTCTCTTCCATTCAGTTACGGTATCCCATTCACTGCACCAACCAAGAGAACAAGGTTGAGGTTGATGATCATTCCCAGCATGGATCCTACTTTATCTCCTTCTGATGTAAAGAAGGACTTTGCTGATAAAGAGAACAAACTAGTGGTTACAAGTGGGGTGGTGGTGGGGGGAGAACTTTGCAGGGAACCAGTTTGGAATTCTGAAATCCACTTTACTCTGACCCAGGAAAAACCAATTCTCAAAAATATGGTACAAATAGTTACCAACTTGCCAGCGCATTTGCTGAGCTAGAGGTTTCCAGCTCCATAACTTTATTTCCCAAATGCTCGAGGCATCCCTAGCACCACGGCATTCCTGTATGTGGCACAGCAGGCTAGTGCACGGTATAGGCAGCATATGCATCCTCCCATTTTCCTCGCAGTTGAAGGGGTTTCACACAAAGTAAGAAGGAAATGCATTTCTTATGCCAAATGGCTTTCCCTTTATTTTCCTGGGTAGCACTAAGAAATTCTAGGCAGATGTGTAGGGGAAAAGGCCATCCAAGCCCACACCTGCAACAGAAATGAGATTTCTCTGCTTTTCAGTGGATTTTACTCATTATAGAATAGACACTGTTTGTGACCCTGATGGATTCTGAACTCTTATACAAAAGCAACAACAACAGTAAGCCCAAAGAATCTTCCTCGATTCATTGTAAAACCAGGCATAGGAATAAGCTTTACCAGTGAGAAATACAGTTATGTGTCTATGCTAAGGTATTTCCACACAGCATTTATTTTTTTTGCGGTATGTGGGCCTCTTACTGTTGTGGCCTCTCCTGTTGCGGAGCACAGGCTCCGGACGCGCAGGCTCAGGGGCCATGGCTCACGGGCCTAGCCGCTCCGCGGCATGTGGGATCTTCCCGGACCGGGGCACAAACCCATGTCCCCTGCATCGGCAGGCGGACTCTCAACCACTGCGCCACCAGAGAAGCCCTCCACACAGCTTTTAAGTCTTTCACCATAAATCACATTCACAAGTTCCATCTCTGTCTGCAGCATGCATATGAAGTTGCTACACTACTGTTGGAATAAAGATCTGTTCTTGTGGAGGTTATCATAGTACACAGAGGTTATTCTGCCACCAACAGGAAAGCAAGCATGCTAAAAGCACATGAGCTGTCAAACTGGTGAACTTGCCATGACCTGGAACATCAGAAATGCACTGACTGCAGTAAGAGAAAGAGCATTTCAAATTGTGTTTCTTTTCTATTACAGGCAATATTGCATAGCATTGGAAGAGTGGGACTACAGGAAACAATTTTGGAAATGAGACCAGATAATCTCTAATGTCTTTTTCAGCCTTAAAATTCTCTAGGCCAAGAAGAGCTATAAACGTAAAGGCTGTCTGTTGCTAGGGGTGTGATGCAGCCAGGTGGAAGGCAATAGAGAGAGGTGTTACTTGAGGAAAATTGGAGAGTGTGTTCCCCACCAAAAGTATTCATATCAAAACATAATGAAACATATATGTTGTGAACTAGTTCTTATTACATTAGTTATCCTAATTGGTTCTCATCATATTCTGAAATAAAATTCTATTTTATCAATCAAAAAAAACCCAGTAATGAAACAAAACAAAGCTTTCTGCTACCCCCCTCCAAAAACATAAGAAATCTCCAGGCAAAATGCAACCCTTGGACTAGCAATTTTCAATTCCCCTCTAAAATCTTACTCTATTTTTCTTTCAAAATTCCGATGAGACTTCAAAATGAAAAGCTCACTGCCTTATCAATGAGAACTATCTGCTTATCTCATTTTTTTCTTAGAAAGATAACCATATATATAAAATATGTATACCATATATTATTTTATAAAATATATATGTTTTATGTTACAATGTATATTATATGTATACCAGGCTTATATTATATTATATATTATAGTTACATAAATATTAAAATTTGTAAAGATCTTTCAAAGGTGCATTTGGAAATTTCTCATACTTATTTCTATGTAGTTATAGATTTTTCAGCTCTGTCAAGGTATTTGTTTTCAATGACTTTATTTTACTGGACTTTATTTTATACATCATCATCATGGATCAGATGGATATGATGACTGTTCACCAAGAAACTCAGAATAACAATTAGGGAGTGAGAGCTGAGGAAGGAAAGCAGAGTGCTAGGGATCACTAGAAGGCAGTAGAGAGGGCAGTCTGTGGCAGCCACTGAGAGATTCCACTCTCTGGGAGGGAAGAGGATACAGATTTCAAGGAATTCAGTTTAATTCACCTGCCCTTTGGCCTTCTCTTTCCCTTTCTCCATGAGCTACTTACTTCTTACCAGCAGCAAGAAGAGGAAGTCTCTGAAGGGAGTTCTCCAGGGTCTCACCATGGATCTTCCATTTCTTGAAATGCTTTTAAATTTAGGCAAGAATTTATTCTGCATGATGCCTGAACTCCTCTCTTTACTCAAAGGGATGGTCTATTAAGAACAGTTTGGGCACAGTGGGAGGAAGTTGGACTGCGGCTCCCTAGGCTCACCATTAATGGATAAATTGAATGCTTCCGTTTGGGGTGAGTAAGACAGGGAGTATGTGGCATCTTTTGTCAGAAATACATTTAAATGAAAGATCTTTCAAATGACTGGGTTTTGCTTCTTTGTGTGCACAGAGTGCCAGGTGTTCCATAGACTCCTACGTCTCTCCAGAGTAACATGCAATTGTGTGTGATTCCTGTACCTCTCTGCAGTCTCTTTCTGATGTATGCAGCCAAAGGGGGAGTTGGAGAAGTTGGTGACCAGCAAGAAAGACATATTCACACTATCCAGACAAACAAGAAAGAGTGAGGGCCAAGGTCAATGACAGAGCACTTGCATTGCACTAGAAGTCACTTGTTAGGCCATGGAGGAACTTCTGCCTACAAGTTTCTTTTAAGAACTGAACAGAAGCATTGTGAATTTACACAGTATTTTATGCATGCTTTATCTTGCTGTCAGACAGCATTTTTTTCAACATAAAAATCCAATCGTAAGTAGCTTCAAAGCTCCAACCTCACAGTTCAAGTCCAGGTTTCATTATTTTTTTAAGAAGCAGTTTTATATATCACCAGTGTTAATGAAAATATTATGTTCAATTCTTAAGTCAAATTGCGGCTTTGAAATATGAAGTTTTCAGAACCATATGCTCGTGTTCAAAACTGATGTCTTGGTAGCTGTGACTATTCAGGGCACGGAAATGTACGGAAGTAAATGTGTATTTGAATGTGCAGGTTATATTTTATCATTAAGGTTGATTATTTATAGAAGCAGAGAAATCAGAGAGCTGTCAAAATGGTTTTAAATAAAACAAACAAGCCACTGCTAAAAGGTATGGTTTGCAGCAGGAATACTTGCCATGATCAGGATCCTTTATCTTTCATAGAAAGAGCCAGGCATGGTTGCCCCTGCAAGCAAAGCCCTTTGGAGCAGCTGGACAAAATGCTGGAGAAGAGATGCAGATGGGCCTTTCCTCTCTGGAGAGTAAGATGGATCCCTTGGAGGTAGACTCAGCTTGTTCTGAAGCCTCCAATGACTAGCAGGCTCAGTTCTCCCAGTTAACTACACAGTATTTTTCAGGAATCATATTTTCAGTAGCCTTGAATATTATTAACTCTCTGAAGTGCTGGAAAATAAAAGAATATGCTCCTAGAAAAGAGAAGTAAATGATTTTTATGTCTAGATTAAACATATAACTAAGATTTTTTTACATAATTGTGATTTGTGCAGCAGACAGTAGTGCAGTGTTCTGGTTACAAAGAATCTAGGCTCTGCCACTTCTTAGCTGTGTGAATTTGCGTGGTGTCTTAATCATTGAGCCCCAGTTTCTTCGTCTGTAAAATGGTGATAATAAAGGCATCTTCGTTTATTGTTCATGAAATGCTCATTTACAAAGGACCAGGCTTTCCCCCATGTTTAGAGAAAATCTGCCCCATATATTTGTTGTCAGTGATACTATCCTGTTACTTATAGATCTTGTAAGGTGTTCTCAATAAAACTGTTCAATCTGCTAGGTGAGACACTGTTGGTGGGTCCAGGTTTAACTGCCATATGTGTTTAGACACTGTGAACCACTGTGTTTCAGTCTTCATTTTACCTTTGAGTTTTGCACTTGACAATCTGCAAACATCACAAAGTTTTTGTTGATCCGATTCTCTAATTTCTTGTTGACCGAAACTTCACTGGTTACATGTTCTTCTACAATCTAATCCCATGAGCGCCTGTTTTCTTTATTGCCAAAGACATTTTTTTGCCTGTTTGAATATTCTTTGAGCTTATTTTCAACCCATAATGCTGGCTATAATTATATATAAATTATTTTCATATTTGACAGAGACTACTAGCTGCCTAACTAATATCCATTTTCTCTTACTTAGTTAATAATAGAACTGAATTTTGTCATGGATAGTCTACAGGATGTAAGTGAGAGATAGGATGGGACTTCCAGGAGCTTTCCTTAAGAAAGAGATAGCATTTGGTATATGCATTCTTTTCCCTTCCCATCTCCTGCTTCTTGCCAGTAATGTAGATATGATGGCTGGAGCCCTAGAAGCCATAATGAACAATGAGGTGATCTTGAGCCAGTGCAAAAGATGAAGGATCATAAACATAAAAATTCATCCCTTGTGACCTGGGATTTGCCATTATCAGTTTTGAAGTGCCTACCTTCGAACATCTTTTATGTTAGAAAAAAATAATTTTTTAATCTTTTGTAAGCTCCTGTTCTTTAGGTCTCTGATGCTGTTTCTAGATGATACAGCCCACTTTGCTGAGCATGTGTTCTGTGAGCCCAGTCAACCTAGTAGTGGTTATATTGGTCCCATGCAGAAAAGATATTCTAAATATCACTGAATCCTTGTTGAAGATGAAGTTTACTTTTTCAGTGCAAATGCCACACTCCTTTCCCTAGAAACATTTTAATTTAAATGAAAAAATGCTCTGAATTTAGGCTTCATATTTATTGAGACAATTTCTCTAGACAAGTGTCAGTTGATCAGGGTCAGAAATGGAAAGACTTTGTGTTATTATTCTACATTTTTATGACCCCCAATGACACCACCATGAAACTTTAAAAAGCAGAAACTCAGGGATTGAAATGAAAGTATAATCTTGAACTGAAGATTTATTCAAATAGAATGTAGTATAAACCTCAAAATTGAGATAAACAAAAGATCTCTTACCCTGTTAAGTGGTTGTCTATGTTTTGCCCCCCTCTACCAGCGTTTTTCAAACTTTTTTTTTTTTGTGCGGTACGCGGGCCTCTCACTGTTGTGGCCTCTCCTGTTGCGGAGCACAGGCTCCGGACACGCAGGCTCAGCCGCTCCGTGGCATGTGGGATCTTCCCGGACCGGGGCACGAACCCGTGTCCCCTGCATCGGCAGGCGGACTCTCAACCACTGGGCCACCAGGGAAGCCCTTTCAAACTTTTAAACTTTTCTTTTTTTAAACTTTTTATTTTGAAATAAATATAGATTCACTAGAAGTTGCAAAGGTAGTACAGAGTAGTCCCATGTACTAGTCACCCAGTTTCCCCCAATGGTTACATCTTAAGTAACTGGAGTTCAAAATCAGAAAATTGACTTTGTTTAATATATGTATTAGTCAGGGTTTTCCAGAAAAATAGAACCACAATAAATCATATTTATTATGAGGCATGGGCTTATGTGCTTAGGGAGGCTGATAAGTCCCATGATGTGCCATTGGCAAGCTGGAGACCCAGGAAAACCAGTGATGTAATTCAGTCTGGGTCCGAAGGCCTAAGAACCAGGGGAGCTGATGGTGTAAATCCCAGCCTGACGGCCAGAGACTATAAGGTGTCCCAGCTCAATTAATGAGGTAGGAAAAAGGGGGCAAATTCCACCTTCCTCTGCCTTTCGTCCTATTCATGCCCTGTTCAGTAGATTGGATGACACCCATCCACATTGGGGAGGGCAGTCTACAATTGAAATGCTGATCTCATCCAAAACACCCTCACAGCCACACCCAAAAATAATGTTTAATCTGGGCACTCTGTGGCCAGCCAAGTTGACACATGAACCATCACAATGTGTAGAGTTCTGTGTCAGTTTATGACATGTAGATTTGTGTAACCAGTACCACACTCAAGATACAAGATTGTCCCAACACCACAAGGATCTCCCTCATGCTGCTCCTTTATAGTGACACTTATCCCTCCTCCATATCATTTCTAATTCCTCAAAAGCAGTAATCTGCTTTTTGGCTCTATAATTTTGTCATTTTGAGAATATTGTATAAATGGAATCGCAAAGTATATGACCTTTCAAGATTGGCTCTTTTTTTCCCACACAGCATTATACCCTTTAGATTCATCCAGGCTACTGTGTGTATCAATAGCTTGTTCCTCCTTATGGCTGAGTAGTATCCCACAGTATGGATGTGCCACAGTTCATTTAACCATTCACACTTGAAGCGTATCTGTATTGCTTCTAGTTTTTGGCTAGCTATTACAAATAAAGATGCTATGAACAATGGTATACAGGTTTTTGTCCAGACATAAGTTTTCATTTCTCTGGGACAAATGTCCAGTAGTGCAATTGCTGGGATAGTAGTTGCATGCCTACTTTTTAAAGAAATTGCTGAACTATTTTCCAGAATGGATGTATCACTTTACATTCCCACCAGTGGTTTCTTGACCAAATGTTATTTTTTTTCTTGAGTCCTAAGTTTCCTAGTCAGTCTGCTTTCTTTTTCTCCACCTTTCAGAGTCTTCTTATGTTTATTTTACATATAATGTCCAAGATTTACTAGCTGTATTTAGGAGGAAGAATAGGGAAAAATACATATCCTCTGTTTTTCCAGAAGAGGAAGTCTTCTCTGTTTTTTTCTTTTTTTTTGATGAACAAAAAAATCTCATACTCTCTTTCAATGTTATATGAAATTTCAAAATAGGTTAACTCATGGTTAAAAAATAAACAACAACACTGAGACAAATTTCTATTTTGTTTTCAAACTAATAAACCAAATTTCTTCCTTCACCACTCTTTCATCTGCTATTTATATATGTTCTCCCACTTCACTGAGACTCCTTGCCCCCATACATTTTCAAAGTTCTGACAGTTTTCATTTCTAATCTCTCTACTTTTATTTCCAGCCATATCTCCACTTCCTAGTTAGACTGTTCTTTTGATACTTGTGACCTATTATGAACCAATACATCAAAATCAGTGTCAGAGTTTTGGCCTGTTTTTTTAGAACAAAGATGTTCAATTTCAGATAAGTTTGGATAAGCATCAGATAAGCAACCAAACTCTTAATCAATGCTTAGTTGAACCAGCCTTCAACAAGCTTTTGAAGCCTGCCCATCACAAGA
This sequence comes from Aethalodelphis obliquidens, assembly GCF_003676395.1. Classification (NCBI taxonomy): domain Eukaryota; kingdom Metazoa; phylum Chordata; class Mammalia; order Artiodactyla; family Delphinidae; genus Aethalodelphis; species Aethalodelphis obliquidens. The sequence goes on from NW_020837998.1 coordinate 10,710,310, forward strand.
GATTTGCTTATCAATATTTGGCTTGATTTAAACTAACGTGTTCACCTTTTTGCTTTGTGAAAAAATGGATCAGTTTGGAATCATCAGGTTTGGAATGGGTGCATGGGCCCATCAAATATAGTTTGGAGTATTTTAACACACAATATTGTTAGCTGAATGTAATTATAAAGGACTGTTAGATGAGGTTCAATTTTAGCACAGATCTACATGAAGGAGACAAGATTGCTTTTTCCCCCTCTTCTTTAGCAAATGGATAAATTTGTATTTTCCCTGAAATTTATTTGTTTTTCCTGTGGAGGGTATGAGATTATTATATTAATATTTAACTGCAGTGGAAAAATGAAACCTTTCATAAGTGTTTTCGTCATGAGATGTGTAATTATACCCACACACATAATTTATGCATATATTTTTGGTTGTTTTCGTGGTTAGTTGGTTTTAAAGTATAAAAAGAAAACAATACTACATTGGAGACAAACAGATAAAAGAGAATAGAAAGTCAATTTTCTAATGGCTAATTTATTAGATTTTGTTTAATCATTAAATTTATCCTCATTTTATAGACCAAAATAGTTACTTAAAGTTTGCTGTATTCTTATGTATTTATTTTTATTGTAAATTTTTTGGTGAACTCCTTGGCATCATTTTTTATGGAGGGAGTGGGTATCAGGACTGCCAATATAAAGTGTCAAGAGGGAGTTTTCTCTTTGTGCTGCCACTTTCAACCATTTACATTTTTGTTTCTTTAGGTTGTGGGTTTTAAAAAAAATTTTTGTTTTATTTAGTTTTTGTCTTGGAAGTTTAGATTTTTATTCTGACCATTTGTTAGTGTTTTCCTTAAAATAATGATAATAACTAAAAACAAACAACCAAAAAGCTAAAAAGTGTCTTTCTTTTTTTCTTTTCCTTTTCTTTTTCTTTTCCATCTCCTGTGGTCCATCAGTAGGCAGAACTTCAGTTAGTTTTATGAAATACAATATTTAGCACCCCCTTATCCCACTTTGTTTTAAGGAAAAAGATAAACTTTAATGACTTGAAGTTGAGAATATGGATATAGCTTCATTCAGTCACACTCAGATTATATAGTATTCCTCACCTCCTTTTAGCCTGATTGTATACAGTGCTGGGTGACAAAGGTACACAAACCCAGCCTCCTCCATCATCATCATCAGTAGCATAGGTTCAAGCTGCTTTTTATGGTGAAGTACAATCTCTCCCCTCTGGAAAAACCAGTCATTCCACTCAACACCACGTGAAATACCAGAAACCAAATTGTAGCATTCCTTGGGAAGAAATAACTTCCATTTCTTCTCCTTCTCTTTTCCCTTCCCCTTTCCCCTCCTCTTTCCCCCTTCCTCCTCCTCCCCCTCCTCGAATTAAGTAAACCCATTATGTTTCTCTTATCCAAAATGGCTCCTGGAGTAGACATTAGAATGGTTTTCTCTGAAGTCAATGTTTACATAGCTAACCAACAGTCCTGCTGCTAATAGCTGCTCCCCCTGTGGTAGGCTTTTCAGTGTGGTGTGTTTTCAGCATCTGTGCACACCCCTTACTTCTAGGTTTTTCAAAAGACTGCAGATTTCTAGTGATGGTCTTGGGTTTCATCCCAATGGCTACAGATTGACCTTGATTCTTCAGTTATTCAGTTTCCTCAGTTATTTTGCTGTCCATCGAACAGGGTTTTGTTTTGCTAGTTTTGAATCTCTGTTCCTTAGTTAACACTTTAAGAATCATCAGCCAACTTCTACTAATTTCAGTACCTTCTTCCCAAATGTCATAAATAAGTTCCTTATTGGCTCAGCAGCACCAGTACCTAATACTCTTTGGATGATTCTCAAGTCTAGCATTGTAGACAAAGAAAGATAAACTCTACTCTTGGTTGCATCAGCAGTACATCTGAGTATGCATCACCCTTAGATCCTTGTTCCTTTGATCCTTGACAACAACAGAATAGGCTTCCAAGCAGTCTTCCCTTAGCTCATTCAGATAATCCACAATGTCACACTTTGATTTATTCACCTGAGATTGGTAGGTTTGCAGAAGTGTGCTCAATACTACCTCTAGGTATTTGTTAAAGTCTCCACCAATAACAAAGGCAATATCACTAAACACTTACAGAATCTACAGCTTCACAGACCTACAGACATTCCCATTTCCCAAGTTCTCCATCAACAAACAGTAAGATACTGGATTTCAAGGTGTGACATAAGTCTTCCACGTATCTACAGTCTCCAATAAAACCTTGCACTCAGTATAAGTTTTCAGTAAAATACCCATACTCAGGAGAACTTAGAGGCCTCTATATACTTTAGGAATTTAGCAACCAACATTTCCTCTGATGTGCTAACTACTATCGGATCACCCTCTTGCATCCCCCATATCCAACTCTGCTTTGGAAAATCCTTAACAGGGAGACCCTCATCTCATCTTGATGCTGCAGTTTTTAGAGAACATTTTGAAGAATTATGTGGAGTAAAGACTGAAGGTCATTGAATTGGATCTTATCAGAAGTGCTTTTATATGTGACTGTATCTCTATTGATACACTTTTTGCAGTTAGAGTTGCCAGCATCAATTTTTGAACTGAATAGTACTTGGTACTATTTTTCACAATTTTCATCAAAGCTTCATATGAAGCACTTCTCAGGTTATTCTGGTGGCCATCAGGTCTGTCTGTGATCACTAGGAGATTCTGAAATATGAGGATAAGCAGTAAGTAGCTGTTTCTTCCTGATCATCACTTACAAACTTTCATAAACAGCTTCAACTAGATTGGAAAAAAACTCAGCACACATTTGATGCCATTCTGGGTTCAGTACTCAGGCTTTCTCTCAGACATTGTAACAAGGGAACCGAGCAAGCATCACTTATGGCAGCTTCATGGAGCAACTTGCAAAATTTGCCCCCAGTCTGTGTACTTATATACCAAACAATTTACACAGGGGTCTTCGATTAATTATATTAAGCTAGGCATTGCCTGTATGACTAGGATTTTGAGCTTATTGGATTTCCCTTCTTTCAAGATACAGGCAAAAGTCATCACAAGGGTGTCAGAGTTCTAAGAAGTAATCAGGGTTCTTGATCTGTTCTTTACAAGAGGGAAGGACAGGTGGGACAATGTCATCTTCACATCAGGTGGCCAGGAGAATCATCATTTTCATCATCTTTTGTTAGTGTCTGTGTGAGAATTGGAACCTCAATTGTAGTGTTTCCTTGGCATAGATCTTGCTGTGTGCTCTGGGACCTTCTTTGTTCTGCTGTCTCTTTAGCTTCAATGGCCAAATCTATTTTGTCATCACAGACGTTGGACCAGAACCTTATTCCTTACAGGGTCATTTCATTAAAGTCACTGTGTTACTTCAACTGTGATCACAAAAAGAGCAGGGCTCATATGTGTCTCCACGTATTGATAGTACAGGGGCATTTTCTTCACCAGATTCTATAATGTAGTCACTAATACCTTATTGTCTTGACAACAGGCTGCTTCATAGACTATCTGGAAATTGTCTTTCAGATTCTTTGTCAAAGCTTGCTTTGATGAACTCCAATACTCCAGGAGTGCCTTGGTAACCACTAACTTCACATTATTATTAGGATCTTCTTTCCTCTTTCCCAGGATTATGGCAGTCAGAATCTCATTGGATGGAACTTGTAGCTGCTCTGTTTGAATATCTTGGCAGATGTAACAAATTGCATCCCATGTCGACTCTTTCATGTGCTTTGTGCTGTTGGAGTTTGTGACATTGTCTACCAGCTGAAGAAGGAATCCTGATCACTGGTTTACTGGATTTTCTATACAAACAATTTCAGCCATCGTTGTGAGGAAGAACTAAGCTAGTAGGTTTCTGCAACTAAAGTCTGCAAAATAATTTTTGGCTTCTTGGTCAAACATTAACATCAATGGGAAGTCATTCTGCTGCTGTTGTGCCTTGATGTTTGGATCCTCAGAAGACAAAGAGTTCTTGATCAGTAGACCAGCTGAAACCCTGCCAATCTGGCTGTTTCCTGAATTTTCTGGTGCTCTGGACAGTTCCAGAAGGACCTTTGGCAAGTTTCACCACCGCACACTCCAGGAACTTCTCGATAGTTTCTAGTTCAAGCAGAGGTAGAGACACAGTTATCTCAATGCTTCAATCAGCTCCAAAGTAAAGGTGATGGCAGTTGCTTTTCTTCAGGTGATGCTTGCTTCTCAGGTGACAGCTCTGACTAGAGATAGGAGTTGGGAGTTGCATGGCACTGGAGGGTTTGAAGGGGGTCAGAGTCACCACAAGTTCGTTCATCTGTTCCTTCTTTATAATGCTCCATCATCTTTTCCTTCCCACTCACTCCCTTCCACTTTCCTTCTTTGCTGTTGGCAATGGCAGCTGCTCCTCTGGTGGAGGTGGTGGAGAAAACTTAGAGGCAGTTCAGAGCATGACTAGAGCTTGGTTGGCGAGGAGAGAAAAGAGAAAAGGAGGCAGGGAGTGAACAGAAGCCAAAAGGGAGGGAAAACTTTGCTACACTTTAGATCACAGAAACTGGAAGCTAAATCATAAACACCTAAGGTCATTAAAATGACTTATACTATTTGTAGGAGAGTGTGCATGTATATCAGTAATCAGTTCATTGTCTTGGACAAGTGCTCAAATAGGTAATGATATCTTATACCCCCAATGATTTCCTTAAAAGAAGTTACATTATAAAAGAACTTACAACCCACCATTCACCTGAAGTTTCTTCATCCCAGCCATTGTGAAAGAATTAAACTTTCATTATTGATTAAGCGCTTTGGAATTCAGACTAGTGACAGGAACTTTAAAAAATTGCTGTTTATATGGTACTAAAGGACCATACATTAGACTTTTCAGCCAAAATTGCACAAATGTACAACCCCACCATCAGCAGTGTCATCTGCAATATATGGAAATAAAAGGGCTGACTGATTCTTTGCCAAATCTTAAACTCATCCAGTATAGCCCTGCAAGACAGGAGTGGTAACTCTATGCATCAAAATGTCATGTTAACATGCACTTCAAATAGAGTTCAAGGTTACAAGGGTAGAAGAACTCTAGGAGCAAGAATAAAACAATTTTAGTTTGCTTTCAAACTGTCAAAATTAAGTGGCTAGTCATTCCTGTATATCAGTTTGGTACAGTTATATGGGAATGGAAATAATCCAGTGGGTAGGGATAAATGCAATTATATCTCAAGGGTTTTATCCTCGAAGGGACAGATGCTTGATATAGCTAAGAGATAAAAGTCAGGAAGCATGTTTCAAAGATACCTCCTGGAGGAAACCTTTGGAAGATTGGGAAAGACTAGACAGGAAAGGGATTTGGAGCAATAGAGCTAGGAACATGTTCTACCCTAGGCACAGGCAAACACATACACACCTGGGTTTATATTTTGTTGAGTTTAGACAAAAATTTCTTAGAAGGCTTGTGCTGAGAAGGAGAGAGGAACAAAGACTTTCTGCAAAAATTGTCCAATTTGTAGTTGCAGCTAATGGTGGCAGAGAAGTTAATTTTACTTATCATTATAGATATGCAAACTATGCTTCCTAGCCTTGGCAAGAAAGTTTGTGGAGGTGATGAGTGCTTTCCACAAGGTAGTTTTCATTAAATATTAGTGGATTTGATTTGTGCCATCTGCCCCATATTTTCACAGAGGGCACAGATGTCTATCTCTGGAAAGTCACAATCTAAACATGAAGTATGCAGTCTGGAAGCATTAGTTACTACATTGCTGTGATTTTCAATCCAATACATTCTTTATAGTAAGTATTTCCTACAATCTACTTTAAAATTCTTCTTCTTCTTTTTTTGCTGTTTGCTGTATTTTTATTTACCATTATTCATAAACTTGGAAGCATATGCTACACATCTTGACACCAAGAAACGCATGTATTTTACTCTGGAGAACAATGTATAGGGAGTCATTTTCCCACAATGCAGGGATCCTTTTTTTTGTCTGATAAAATCTGAAGGACACCAGGATGTGTTTGGGTACATCGTCATTATGTTGGGCTAAGAATTAAGCAGAACATAATCTGTTATATTTAACAGTGTTTGTGAAGAATTTGAAATTACAAAATTGTTACAGTAGGGGTGATTGGCAAACTAAGAAAATGCTGATGTTTAATCGCCTACTCACGTAAAATTCTTAAATGAAATTTGTACATACTATAACCTACTGATACACACTACTAAAGAAAAAAAACCAATATAATGTCATAGCAGTAATATGAAGGGTAAATGAAAAGAAAGTAATTTATAATAAAATAATATGTATTTCTATATGCAAATGCACAGGCAAAACCTATCCAGAAGACATACTACAATAGTCAGATGCTGGTAACTGTAGGTAAAATCATTATGATATGACAGCTACCAATGTTGACTTTGTGTCTACCCAATGCTCAAGTACTCAAATATTTGTCAGTTCCGTTTTTGACATGATATCCACAAATGATGATAAATGCTTATTAAGTCTCAAATAAAACAAAGAATAACATTTCCTCAAATTATAGTGTATAAAAAGATTTTTCAACTACATGAATGTGTATTAGGACATTTGGAAGTCTTCCAGGAAATATTTATTGAGAGCTTATTATGTGCCAGACACTGTCCTAGGTACTTGGAATACAATGGTGCAGGCAAACATCTCTGGTCTCACGGAGCTTACAGACTAGTTGGGGGTGGGGTGGGAAGGAGATAGCCAATAAACATGGTAAACAAACTAAATAGTATGTTATAAGTTAGTAAGTTCCTTGGGAAAAAAAATGAAGCAGAGTAACTGCATTGGAATTGCCAGGGAGTGGTAGGTGGTTGGAATTTGAAATAGAAGTGGTTGTGGTAGGCTTCATTGAGAAGGTGATATCTACACAAAATCTGGAAGAAGCTTAGGGAGTTAACCATGCAGATGTCTGGTGTAAAGCGTTCCAGGTAGAGGGAACAGCCAGTGCAAAGGCTATAATGAGGGTACATGCCCAGGATTTTCAAGGCACAGCAATGAGGCCAATGTAGCTAAAGCCAAATGCGTGAAGAGGGAAGTAGCAGGACATGAGGTCCAGAGAATTAATGGGAAGAGGGAATATCATGTGGGGCTTTGTAGGCCACTCTAAGAACTTCAGATTTTGAGTAAGGTGGGAAGCCATTGCAGGGTTTTGAGCAGAAGAATGGTACCTGAGTTAGTTTCTATGTTGTGAATAGTCTGGGGGGGGGGGTGTGGGAAGGAAGGGAGGAAAGGGTGGAATCAAGGAGTCCAGTTGGATATTGTAGTAATACAGGAAAGAAATGACTGTGGATAGACTAGGGTTTTAGCTCTAGAGATGGTGAGAAGAGGTTGGATTTTGGATAAGTTTAAAAGAGCCAACTGGATTTCTTGATGAACTGGATATGATATGGATTATGAGATAAGTAGAGGGATGAAGAGTAATTTCCAACTTTTTAGCCTGAACTTCTGGATGGTAAAAATTACCATTTACTGAGGAGGAAAGACTGCAGCTTTTGTAGGGTGGGAGAAGAGGGATATTGAGTTCAGTTTTGAAGATGTTGAGTTTGAAATGTCTATTAGGTATCTATGCTGAGATGTTGATAGGCAATTGGAAATACAGGTATGGTATTCAGAAGAAAGGTCTGAGCTAAAGTTAAAAACTTGAGAGTCTTAGCCATATAGATGGTACTTAAAGCCATGTTACTGGATGAGCTCACCATCAATAGGGATAGAAAGCTGACCAGCACATTTGGTACAATACCTGGCTTCCGCAGAAGGTATCTTCCACTCCATAAACAGGAGTCAAGGGGAAGCCACACAAATCTTCAAAAATAATTAATTTCCTCCTCCAAAGGGAATTAATAGTGGGCTTTGTGCACTAGAACTAAGGTCACACTTTTTCAGGATTTCTATCCCATCCTCAGCGTTCAATAGGGGGCCTGAGTAATAGGAATAGCTTTCAGTTTCTCCAGGTGTTCTCAACACCATCAATGGCTGGAGAGTGAAACCTCATACTGGGACTAAGATAATGCTTCCTCTAGACATTTTACTCTCCATAATCAGGAATCAAGCTGGGTTCTGGAAGTAACACCTGGCTTTCTCAGTAATACTCAATTCCATAGGCATTGTCATTTACTAGTTCTTGTCATTACTAATAACTTCATCTCTTCTGTAATCTCAGTATCATTATAATCACTCACATATTCCCACAGCTCTCCTGTCAAGGAACAATTTTTTCAGTGTGGGATTATGTCACATATCGCAGGGTGTCTAACATTCTTGATTTCTGTTCACTAAATGTCAGTAGGGCCCCTCCAAACATTACAACAACAAAAATGTCCCTACATATTTCTAGATGCCCCATGGGAAAGCCAAACTCTCTTTGTTGAGAATCACTGTTCTATTTTAGGCAAAATATCATAGTTGCTAATGTGCTGAGTGAAACAGCATTCTTTTACCCAGAGCACCATTAAAATTTCCAGAATTTTCCCTCCTGGCTAGCAAGATCTATAAAGATATCCCCATTTTTACATTTTAATTGTGTCAGTTCTCTCAAATAACCTATTGGGTTGGCCAAAAATTCATTCAGCTTTAAGTAAAAATAAAGACATTTTTCATTTTCATGAAGAATTTTATTGAACAAGATATTCACTAACCGAACGAACTTTTTTGCCAACCCAATATAAAATAATTGCTAGTTATTTTCAGACTTAGCTTTTTCAAAGTCGGAATACCATTTCCTGGAGTACCTCTTAGATAATGACGCTGGAATAATGAAGTTGCTGGGTAATATACTTGACCTCTTTATAATATAAGACATTACCTAACTCCTATTAATTATTATTCTGAGACAAAACTGGGAAATACACTGGGTGTAAATAAGAAGGAAGATGTGGAGATGGTGATTTTATTAAGTTCTTTAAAAAAACCCAAACATTAGTTTTCCTATCTAAAGAATAGTTTTACTGCAGAAACACTTTCCAGTCTCATTTGGAAGCAAACTATGGTAATCATCCACATTGGTAGTTTAAGAGACTACAGAGGCTCTGGGGCATTTGCCAAAATCTGCTGAGTGAGTTTTGACCAGATTCAGGTAAGCATTTTGCAAAATGCACAGCTCTTCAACTAATTTTGAGTGCTCACAGAAACAGAATTTACATCATCTTTAAACCCAAAGTGCCATCAACATCAGCATCTTATTATTTCTTGAGTGCCCATGGGATGCCTAGTACTGGGCTAAATTTTAAAGAAGTATTTTCAGTCTTTATGGATACAATCACACAGCTGAGACATTCACTTATAAATTAAAAAAATCATCCCTCTGTGCTATCATGAAAGGTAGCAGAATTGTGGCTTTATAGTAAGAAGTGTTAAATAGGTATAATGAAAGGACCCCGGACACAGATTTTCTGTTGCCAACTAAGAAACCTCCCTACAGGATATCTGCTTGAATGAAACCCTGGTCCTTGGAGTCAAAGAACGATCTTTATGATCATTAAATTGGATTGACAGACACTGCCTTGAGACAATGGCAGGGGTTTCTGCTGAGCACCTGCAGATCACAATGTAGTGAGAAGTGAGTATTCTTATACAAGGTTATCATTTCCAAAACTTGACACTGTATTTGCATAATAGACATGTGTAGTTAATTAAAAAAAAATTGGAAGATGAAATCCAGGTGTGAAATAATTCCCCCATCCAACTCCAGAACATTATCTATATTGTCTCTATGACTGCGTAGTTCAAGAAAAGATTATTTCTGAGCAAATTCGGAGTCATATGGTTATATAAGCTGCACCCCAACATGTTGGCTTCAATTGCAGTGCGTTTTGAAAAACCAAATGTAAAGTCTGACTGCTGGCAAGTCTTAATACTTCTGCCAGTAAATGCTGCTGAATCTTTCAAGCAGCAATGTGTTATTTTGATCCCTATCCACTGCCCCTCAATTCTTCTCTGTCCTCTGGCACTAAAAGATAATCACTTCTGGGAGCAATTAATCCACCTAGAGATTTTCTTTAAATTTACTGTATTTGTTATGACAAGATATACAACTCAAAATAATAAGAATAAATGAAAACAGACTGAATTTTCATGTCAGATGAGATGGAGTATAGATTGAATAGATGTAAAGAACACCATCATTTCTGACCTGAAGTGGACACTCTTTTTCTCAGTTGTTAATCTTCATTATGAGTTTGTCTGGATTCTGGGTAGCACAGCTACCTGAGCTATGTCTTTTGAATACAGAGTTACTTCCTTTCCAAAGCATGTCATGCCATCCTTGAACTGTTTTCAGCCATTCCTTTCTTTTATGAAAGAGTTTCATTGTGACGGTTTTTGCCTTCTTTGCCAGGACCTGCAAAAAATATGAGCGCATGGTGGAATCTTCTTCAATAACAGCCAAACATGGTGCTAAAAACTGAATGCCTGCATCTACCCCAAATTCATATGTTGAAACCTAATTCCCAATATGATGTTATTAGGAGGTAGGGCCTCTGAGAAGTGATTAGTTCTTAGGGTGGAACGCTCATGATTGGGATTAGTGCCCTTATAAAAAAGACCTCCAGAGAGCTCCCTTATGTCTTCTACCATGTGGGAGTACAGTGAAAAGATGGCCGTCTATGAACCAGGAAGTGAGTCTTCACCAAACCCTAATCTGCTGGTGCCTTGATCTTGAAATTCCAGCCTCCAGAACTATGAGAAATAAATTTCTGTTGTTTATAAGCCACCCAGTCTATGGTATTCTGTTACAGCAGCCTGACTGGACTAAGACACATATGGATTCCAAGTTCCGTCTTCTGTGATGCAAACAATTCACTTTCTGTGTTAACTAACATGTGTTTTCATATGGAGACCTTTCCCTTTTTCAAATGCAAAAACTAGCTGAAGAATTTAGTTTACCTCATCCCAGAGGCCACTTTATCCATGATGCAGAAAGCTACACAGAGAGTAAGCACTTGGGTGAATGTTGGGAGAGTGCTTGGTAGATGATCCACACTCTAGCAATCTGAAGTATTGTTTGATTGAGTAGCATCTGCTTGGGTCACCTTAGTAATTAGTAGACACACTTGGAAATCCATGATCATTCTGTATCTGAAATATTTTTTTTTTAAAAAAAGGCTGACTCTTCTGACTCCTCCTGAAGGGGAATTTTCTTCCCAAAACAGGACACTATTAGAATGTGGGATACAGAGTGAAACTGGGTTAAGGATGAGGGAGCTAGTAAGAATGAAAACAGCATGACATTCTTGAATGAAATATGTGATAAAGGCAGATATTCCAGTTGAGCCAACAGAGTGTCAGATAAATCAAGCAAAATGAAACCTGGCAACATTACAAATATCTTTTCAACATTTCAGTGTGGAAAGAGATGTCTCTAAGTACATTTATACTATTCCTTCATAGTTACACATGTGGCGGATTTGCTGATGTTACCTTTATTTTTTCTTTACTTCATTTTTTTTTTATTGTGGTAAGAACACTTAACGCGAGATCTATCTTCTTAACAAATTTTTTAAGTGCACAATAGAGCACTGTTAGCTATAGGTACAATGTTGTACAACTGAGATCCTCTGATCTCTAGAATTTATTCATTTTGCACAACTGAAACTTTATACCTGTAGATTAGCAACTCCTTATTTTCCCCTCCCCCTCAGTCCCTGGTAACCATTCTTCCTACTCCATGCTTCTATGAGTTCAGCTCTTTTAGATACCTCATATAAGTAGAGTCACACAATATTTGTCCTTCTGTGACTGGTTTATTTTATTTGGCATTAACATCCTCCAGATTCATCCATGTTGTCACATGTGGCAGCATTTCCTTCCGTTTTAAGACTGAATTACTTTTCATTGTTTATATATACCACATTTTCTTATCCATTCATCCATCAATGGACATTTATGTTGCTTCCATATCTTGGTTATTGTGAATAATGTTGATGTTATCTTCAAAATATTATTAATAGTTTTCCAAGATAGCAATTGGGAATAGGACCTTATTGTAAAAGCAGACATTTTAACACTTGGTGGCTTCCCACATTAACTGTTACATAGGTTTTCCTACTTGTTATGGTTCCTAAAATATTCAGCATGGAAGAAAATGATATATTTAGCCAACTGAGAAGTGTAAGGCCTGATCTGTCCATCCATCCATCCAGCCATCCATCCAGCCAACCATCCAGCCAGGCCACCATTAAATAAATATGCATTAAGTATCTGCTATATGCTAAACACCATCAAAAGTACAAAGGTGAATCAATCATCAATCCCATACTGAAGAAAATGACAAATAGAGACAGCAAGATATGGAGATTAATAGGAAATAATATGACCACTAGTTAAGTTATACTAATTTGGAACCCACATCTGTCTAGAAAGGAATTGAGAGGGCTTGTAACATGAAAAGTATAATAGGATAGTAAGCTAGAAAAAAAATTACAAACCAAGGGAAAAAGGGGATGTACGTATGCTAATCATAAAGATAAATAGAATTTCTGTAGTTGAACTGCCATGGTGGCTCTGCATTTCCTGGAAGCCAGAACAAAATAAGTTACAAAGTTATGAATAGTAGGACCCATATCAAATCCATATTAGCTCCTCAAGGGAGACTGGTGCAATGAAAAATGAATACTGTCAAGGCAAATGCAGAATCTCTCTCTTTTTTTTTTAAACAAAAGCTGAAAAAGTAATATACAAGGGTAGCACTGTGAAGTGAATTCTAAGGGAGACCAAGATACAGTGGTTGAAAGAGAGTTTTCTGTGGTCTCAATAATAGAAGTATCAAACTTAGAACAATGACTACAAGATACTGGTCTCTGGACTGCTGATTATTTGTGTTTCTGTTTTAATTAGTACATGGCAAAAGAAAAAAAATAAGTAAAATATATTAAGTTTTTAACAAAGTTTATTTTTTTTAATTTAATGATCTTAGAACCAAGCAGGACCCTGTGTAGCCTTCCCAGTGACCGACCCTTATGTCCCCTGACTCTTGTTTGCAGAAAAGATTTAGCCTCCTATGTTTTCCCTGAGTTCCAAAGAACAAATTTAATCCGAGAAGTGAGAAAAGTAAAGCAATCAAGCAAGACAAAATAATAATGGTTCAGCCATAAAACAAAGACAAGGACCTTTAGTTCATTGTCAAGGGCTATGGATAATACCCTGAGCCATATCATTGAGTTGTTTTGCAGATACTAAAACTCCCACCAGGTGGAAGAAGTTAACTGAATGTTGACTACCAGTATGTAAACCCTAGACCAGTTGAAGCTGGAAAACTGATAATTGAGATTCCTGAAATCCCACCCTGTTACCTCACCATCAACCAATCGGAGAATTATGCATGAGCTTGTCATGTACTCCATGACTCTCTCCCTCACACTCTCTTTAAAAATCCTTTGTTGAAACTCATCAGGGAATTTGGGTCTTTTGAGCATTATCTTCCTGGTCTCCTTGCTTGGCACCCTGCAATAAACTTTGCACTTTCCTGCACTGCAACCCCTTGTCAATTGATTGGCTTTGCTGTGTGTCAGGCAAACAAAAAAAAGTTTGGTTTGGTAACAGTCTTTTATTCTGAGATAATTTCCTCCTCTATAATGTGTTGCTGAATAGCCAATTTTTTTTAAAGTAGAAGAGGTAAAATGAAAAAGATAACTTGAGTATATGCTCTGTCTCATTGATTTTCATTGACTTCCTTTAGTCAATGAACCATGAATGAAATGATTATGTGCCACATCTGAGCTGAAGCTTTAAGAGACTGAAATAGGGACTGTTCTTAATGAAAAGGCACAAGTTGCAGAGACAGAGCTGACCCACAGTCACTGACTGGGAATATGAGGGAGAAAAAATTATTGGCTCTTGTTAAAAAAAAATCTTGGTATAAACTCACACAAGCTGACTGATATAGCTTCATATATATCTTTAGTTACTGTAAATATACTATATCTTCAGTTATTATGAATGTTCCAGCTCTTGTCTCATATCATCAGTTACTGTAAATATACCTTTTCCCGATTGTTCATTCAAATTTTTACTCTTGCCTGTGCTTCCTTCTCACATTTAGTTCCTTTTAGACTATGGCTTCTAAACTGTTATTTGCTTAACTTAAATTATCCTAAGTGTGGGAGACCTTTAAGATGGCGGGGGAGTAAGAAGTGGAGATCACCTTCCTCCCCACAAATACATCAGAAATTCATCTACATGTGGAAAAACTCCTACAGAACACCTACTGAATGCTGGCAGAAGACCTCAGACTTCCCAAAAGGCAAGAAACTCTCCACATACCTGCGTAGGGCAAAAGACAAAAAAAAAAAAAAAACACAGACAAAAGAATAGGGATGGGACCTGCACCTCGGGGAGGGAACTGTGAAGGAGGAGAAGTTTCCACACACTAGGAAGGCCCTTCACTGGCAGAGATGGGGGGTGGCGGGGGGAAGGCTTCGGAGCCACAGAGGAGAGCACAGCAACAGGGGTGCAGAGGGCAAAGCAGAGAGATTCCCGCACAGAGGATGGCTGCCAATGATCACTCACCAGCCTGAGAGGCTTGTCTGCTCACCCACTGGGTGAGTGGGGGCTGGGAGCTGAGGCTCAGGCTTTGGAGGTCGGATCCCAGGGAGAGAACTGGGGTTGGCTGTGTGAACACAGCCTGAAGGGGGTTAGTGCACCACAGCTAGTTGGGAGGGAGTCTGGAACTGCCTAAGAAGCAAGAGACCATTGTTTTGGGGTGCACGAGGAGAGGGGATTCAGAGCACAGTCTAAATGAGCTCCAGAGATGGGCATGAGCTGGGCTACCAGTGTGACACCAGAGATGGGCATGAAACGCTAAGGTTACTGCTGCAGTCACCAAGAAGCCTGTGTGCAAGCACAGGTCACTAACCAAACCTTCCCTCCCAGGAGACTGTACAGCCTGCCACTGCCAGGGTCCCATGTTCCAGGAACAACTTCCCCAGGAGAACACACGGTGTGCCTCAGGCTGTTGCAACGTCACGCTGGCCTCTGCCACTGCAGGCACGCCCGGCATTCTGTACCCCTCCCTCCCCCTGGCCTGAGTGAGTCCGAGCCCCCTAAAAAGCTGCTACTTTAACTCCGTCCTGTCTGGGTGGGAACAGATGCCCTCAGGCGACCTACACACAGAAGCAGTGCCAATCCAAACCTGAACCCCAGGAGCTCTGTGAACAAAGAAGAGAAAGGGAAATTTCTCCCAGAAGCCTCAGGAGCAGCAGATTAAATCTTCACAATCAACTTGATGTACCTGCATCTGTGGAATACCTGAATAGAAAATGAATCATCCCAAAATTGAGGCGGTGGACTTTGGGAGCAACTGTAGACTTGGGGTTTGCTGTATGCGACTGACTGGTTTCTGGTTTCATGTTTATCTTAGTTTAGTATTTAGAGTTTATTATCATTGGTAAATTTGTTTATTGATGTGGTTACTCTTTTTTTAAATATATATATATATATTTTCCTTTTTCTCTTTTTGTGAGTGTGTATGTGTATGCTTCTTTGGGTGATTTTGTCTGTATAGCTTTGCTTTTACCATTTGTCCTAGGGTGCTGTCTGTCTGGTTTTTTTTGTTTTTTTTAGTATAGTTTTTAGCGCTTTTTATCATTGATGGATTTGTTTTTTGGTTTGGTTGCTCTCTTCTTTCTCTCTTTCTTTATACTTTATTTTTATTACTTTTAAATTCTTTTTATTTTTAATAATTTTTTATTTTAATAACTTTATGTCTTTTTATTTTCTTTCCCTCCTTCTTTCTTTCTTTCTTTCTTTTTTCTTTTCACTACCTTTCTCTCTTTTTTTCTCCCTTTTCTTCTGAGCCATGTGGCAGATAGGGTCTTGGTGCTCTGGCTGGTTTCAGGCCTGTGCCTTTGTGATGGGAGAGCCGAGTTCAGGACACTGGTCCACCAGAGACCTCCCAGCTCCATGTAATATCAAATGGCAAAAGTTCTCCCAGAGATCTCCACCTCAAAGCTAAGACAAAGCTCCACTCAATGACCAGCAAGATATAGTGCTGGACACCCTATGCCAAACAACTAGCAAGACAGGAACACAACCCCACCCATTAGCAGAGAGGCTTCCTAAAATCATAATAAGTTCACAGACACCCAAACACACACCACCAGAGGCAGTCCTGCTGACCAGAAAGAAAAGATCTTGCCTCATCCACCAGAACACAGGAACCAGTCCCTTCCACCAGGAAGCCCACACAACACACTAAACTAACCTTACCCATTGGAGGCAGAAACCAAAAACAACAGGAACTATGAACCTGCAGCCTATGAAAAGGAGACCCCAAATGCAGTAATTAAACAAAATGAGAAGACAGAGAAACACACAGCAGATGAAGAAGCAAGGTTAAAACCCATCAGACCAAACAAATGAAGAGGAAATAGGCAGTCTACCTGAAAAAGAATTCAGAGTAATGATAACAAAGGTGATACAAATTCTTGGAAATAGAATGAGAAAATACAAGAACCATTTAAACAGACCTAGAAGAACTAAAGAGCAAACAAACAGTGGTGAACAATGCAATAAGTGAAATTTAAAACTCTTTAGAAGGAATCAGTAGCACAATAACTGAGGCTGAAGAATGGATCAGTGACCTGAAGATAAAATAGTGGAAATAACTACTGCAGAGCAGAATAAAGAAAAAAAAATGAAAAGAATTGAGGACAGTCTCAGAGACCACTGGGACAACATTAAATGTAGCAACATATGAATTATATGGGTCCCAGAAGAAGAGGAGAAAAAGAAATGGACTGAGAAAATATTTGAAGAGATTATAGCTGAAAACTTCCCTAATATGGGAAAGGAAATAGTCAGTCAAGTCCAGGAAGTGTAGAGAGTCCCATACAGGATAAATCCAAGGAGAAACATGCTAAAACACATATTAATCAAAATATCAAAAATTAAATACAAAGAAAAAATATTAAAAGCTGCAAGGGAAAAACAAGAAATAACATACAAGGGCATCCCCATAAGGTTAACAGCTGATCTTTCAGCAGAAACTCTGTAAGTCAGAAGGGAGTGGCAGGATATATTTAAAGTGAGGAAAGGGAAAAACCTACAATCAAGATGATTCTACCCAGCAAGGATGTCATTCAGATTCGACCGAGAAATTAAAACCTTTACAGACAAGCAGAAGCTAAGAAAATTCAGCACCACCAAACCAGCTTTACAACAAATGCTAAGGAACTTCTCTAGGCAGGAAACACAACAGAAGAAAAAGACCTACAATAACAAACCCAAAACAATTAAGGAAATGGTAATAGGAACATACATATTGATAACTACCTTAAATGTAAAAAAATTAAAAGCTCCCACCAAAACACATAGACTGGTTGAATGGATACAAAAACAAGACCCATATATATGCTGTCTACAAGAGACCCACTTCAGACCGAGGGACACATACAGACTGAAAATGAGGGGATGGAAAACAATATTCCATACAAATGGAAATCAAAAGAAAGCTAGAATAGTAATTCTCATATCAGACAAAATAGACTTTAAAGCAAAGACTATTACAAGAGACAAAGAAGGACACTACATAATAATCAAGGGATCAATCCAAGAAGAAGATATAACAATTGTAAATATTTATGCAACCAACATAGGAGCACTTCAATACATAAGGCAAATGCTAACAACCATAAAAGGGGAAATCGACAGCAACATAATCATAGTAGGGGACAATAACACCCCACTTTCACTAATGGACGGATGTCCAAAATGAAAATAAATAACAAAACACAAGCTTTAAATGATATATTAAACAACATGGACTGAATTGATATTAATAGGACATTCCATCCAAAAAGAACAGAATACACTTTCTTCTCAAGTGCTCACAGAAGATTCTCCAGGATAGATCATATCTTGGGTCACAAATCAAGCCTTGGTAAATTTAAGAAAATGGAAATTTATCAAGTATCTTTTCTGAACACAATGCTATGAGACTAGATATCAATTAAAGGAAAAATCCTTAAAAAATACAAACACATATAGGCTAAACAATACACTACTTAATAACCAACAGATCACTGAAGAAATCAAAGAGGAAATCAAAAAATACTTAGAAACAAATGGCAATGAAAACACGACAACCCAAAACTTATGGGATGCAGCAAAACCAGTTCTAAGAGGGAAGCTTATAGCAACACAATCCTACCTCAAGAACCAAGAAAAATCTCAAATGAACAACCTAACCTTACACCTAAAGCAGTTAGAGAAAGAACAAAAAAAACTCCCCAAAGTTAGCAGAAGGAAAGAAATCTTAAAGATGAGGTCAGAAATAAATGAAAAACAAATGAAGAAAACGATACCAAATATCAATAAAACCAAAAGCTGGTTCTTTGAGAAGGTAAACAAAACTGGTAAACCATTAGCCAGCCTCATCAAGAAAAAAGGGAGAAGGCTCTAATCAATAGAATTAGAAATGAAAAAAAGGAGAAGTAAAAACTGACACTGCAAAAATACAAACCATCATGAGGGATTACTACAAGCAAATATATACCAATAAAATGGACAACCCGGAAGAAATGGACAAATTCTTAGAAAAGCACAGCGTTCTGAGACTGAAGTAGGAAGAAATAGAAAATATAAACAGACCAAACCCAAGCACTGAAGTTGAGACTGTGATTAAATATCTTCCAACAAACAAAAGCCCAGGGCCAGATGGCTTCACAGGTGAATTCTATCAGACATTTAGAGAAGAGCTAACACCTACCCTTCTCAAACTCTTCCAAAATATAGCAGAGGGAGGAACACTCCCAAACTCATTCTACGAGGCCACCATCACCATGATACAAAAACCAGACGAAGAGTCACAAAGAGAGAAAAATACAAGCCAATATCACTGATGAACATAGATGCAAAATTCCTCAACAAGATACTAGCAAACAGAATCCAACCACACATTAAAAGGATAATACATTATGATCAAGGGGGGTTTATCCCAGGAATGCAAGGATTCTCCAATATATGCAAATTAATCAATGTGATAAACCATATTAACAAATTGAAGGTGAAAAACCATATGATCATCTCAATAGATGCAGAAAAACCTTTTGACAAAGTGCAACACCTATTTATGGTAAAAACCCTCCAGAAAGTAGGCGTAGAGGGAACTTACTTCAACATAATAAAGGCCATATATGACAAACTCACAACCAACATCATTCTCAATGGTGAAAAACTGAAACCATTTCCTCTAAGATCAGGAATAAGACAAGGTTGTCCACTCTCACAACTATTATTCAACACACTTTTGGAAGTTTTAGCTAAAGCAATCAGAGAAGAAGAAGAAATAAAAGGAATCCAAATAAGAAAAGAAGTATAGCTGTCACTGTTTGCAGATGACATGATACTATACATAGAGAATCCTAAAGATGCTACCAGAAAACTACTAGAGCTAATCAACAAATTCGGTAAAGTAGCAGGATATAATATTAATGCACAGAAATTTCTTGCATTCCTCTACAATAACAATGAAGAATCTGAAAGATAAATTAAGGAAACACTCCAATTTATCACTGTAACAAAAAGAATAAAATACCAAGGAATAAAACTACTTAAGGAGACAAAAGACCTGTGTACAGAAAACTATAAGACACTGATGATAGAAATGAAAGATTATACAAACAGATGGAGATATATACCATGTTTTTGGATTGGAAGATTCAACATTTTGAAAATGGCTATACTACCCAAAGCATTCTACAGATACAACGCAATCCCTAACAAACTACCAATGGCATTTTTCACAGACGTAGAACAAAAAATTTCACAATTTGTATGGAAGCACAAAAGACCCCAAATAGCCAAAGCAATCTTGAGAAAGCAAAACAGAGCTGGAGGAATCACGCTCCCAGTGTTCAAACTATAGCACAAAGCTACAGTAATCAAGACAGTATGGTATGGGCACAGAAAGAGAAATATAGTTCAATGGAACAGAATAGAAAGCCCAGAGATAAACTCATGCACATATGGTCACCTTATCTTTGATAAAGGAGGCAAGAATATACAATGGAGAGAAGACAGCCTCTTTAATAAGTGGTGCTGGGAAAACTGGACAGCTACATGTAAAAGAATGAAATTAGAACATTTGCTAACACTATACACAACAATAAACTCAAAGTGGATTAAAGATCTAAGTGTAAGGCCAGACACTATAAAACTCTTAGAGGAAAATATAGACAGAATATTCTATTACATAAATCACAGGAAGATCCTTTTTGACCCAACTCCTAGAGAAATGGAAATTAAAACAAAAATAAACAAATGGGACCTAATGAAACTTAAAAGCTTTTGCACAGCAAAGGAAACCATAAACAAGACGAAAAGACAGCCCTCAGAATAGGAGAAAATATTTGCAAACGAAGCAACTGACAAAGGATTAATCTCCAAAATTTACAAGCAGCTCATGCACCTCAATATCAAATAAACAAACAACCCAAGCAAAAATGGGCAGGAGACCTAAATAGTCATTTCTCCAAAGAAAATATATAGATTGCCAACAGACATATGAAAGGATGCTCAACATCACTAATCATTCGAGAAATACAAATCAAAACTACACTGAGGTATCACCTCACACTGGTCAGAATGGCCATCATCAAAAAATCTATATACAATGAATGCTGGAGAGTGTGTGGAGAAATGGGAACCCTGTTGCACTGTTGGTGGGAAGTTAAACTGATACAGCCACTATGGAGAACAGTATGGAGGTGCCTTAAAATCTAAAAATTGAATGACCATACAACCCAGCAGTCCCACTACTGGACATATACTCTGAGAAAAACATAGTTCAAAAAGTGTCATGTATCACAATATTCATTGCAGCTGTATTTACAATAGCCAGGACATGGAAGCAACCTAAGTGTTCATCGACAGATGAATGGATAAAGAAGATGTGGCGCATATATACAGTGGAATATTACTCAACCAAAAAAGAAACAAAATTGAGTTATTTTTAGTGAGGTGGATCACCTAGAGTCTGTCATACAGAGTGAAGTAAGTCAGAAAGAGAAAAATAAATACTGTATGCTAACACATATATATGGAAGCTAAAAAGAAAAATGTTCTGAAGAACTTAGGGGCAGGACAGGAATAAAGACACAGGTGTAGAGAATGGACTTGAGGACACAGGGAGGGGGAAGGGTAAGCTGGGACAAAGTGAGAGAGTGGCATGGACTTATATATATTACCAAATGTAAAATAGATAGCTAGTGGGAATCAGCCACATAGCACAGGGAGATCAGCTCCGTGCTTTTTGACCACCTAGAGGGGTGTGATAGGGAAGGTGGGAGGGAGACGCAAGAGGGAGGAGATATGGGGATATATGTATATGTATAGCTGGTTCACTGTGTTATAAAGCAGAAACTAACACACCATTGTAATGCAGTTATACTCCAATAAAGATGTTAATTTTTTTTTCCCCCTAAGTTTGTAATACATACTACTGGTGGGACACAGGCACATAATAGGTGATTCATAATGAGAGAGTTAATTTATTTTCAATGCTCATTCACTTCTTCTGATTACATTAATGAGAAATTTTTAGTTTGGGGTAAGTTTGTCATTAGTAACTCTCAAACAGTTGTTATTGTCCCTTTAAAAGAAACACAAACATGATCTTCAAGCTAAGGATTTAAGACTAACTATGGTGTCCAGCGGGAATTTAATATTATTGTTTAATCCATAGTGTATTAATTGCCTGATCACTTCTGTTAACAAATGATAATGATCCAAAAGTTACAGTAAAGCTCCTTTTTTAAATAAATATATTTATTTGAGTAAAAAATGAGGTGACTTAAAATGCCAAGTGATGAAATGTGGGAGATTCTGTTCTATCTAAGGGCTTGCTTTCTTCTTCAGTACTGGGAACGTATCTGTCCAGATCCCAGCATCTCCTAGGTTTGTTCCCTTCCATGTTTACTTCATGTCTGGCTCTTAGATTTATACCCTTTACCTCCTTCCCCAGTACAAGTTCCTGGGGTTGATACTTTAAAATGTAAGTCCTGCTTCCAATTTTAAATTTCACTGAAAAGACAAATCCATTGTGTCTTGTATCTACCTTCCTGTAGACTTCAATAGTTTCAAAGAATATATATTGCTCTAATTTAGTTGCTGATTCTACTACATACAGAGCAGATAAACACCACTCGAACCATTTTTACTGTGACCCCTTCTCAGCTTTACATACAGTCGACTACTCAAAGCTGAGTCTTGGATCCCAAGTGTAAAAGGGATCTATTGCTTCTAGTAATAGCATTTCCTTTCCCCTTATTAAAGCCTCCAATTATGTTGAAGCCTTTGGGGAACCAACTGCTACACCCAGCTAACTTGATTGAACTATTTACAATAACTCATGGTTGTTTTCCTTAGAGAAAGCTTCAACTACAGAGTCCTATTAATGTTTATCAGAAAGCTAAACTGTTTTTCCTAAAATATATATATTTTTCTTATTTAATATAAATGTTTTTGTTGCAGCATGTTGCTCAGTTTCCCAAGGCAATTAACTTTGTTTGAAATTAATCAATTTTGTGCCACTCCTTACAAAGTAATAAAGGTTTGCTTTGTATTAGTTAATGTGCTGAGCCACTGTCAGGAACTGGCACCACCTCAGAGGTGGGTATGATGAGAGGGGCTGGGCCAAGGGCTACTGAAGAACTTGGGGCTGGGCAACCACTAGTTAGATCTAGCAAATTGGAAAATGAGGTTGCACTGAGGTCTTCCTCTTTCTGTTGTTACTAATAGTATCATTACAGTTGCCTCCATATGATGATGAGATTTCTCCATAGACACCCTGACAGAGAACAAAAGAATAGCTTTAATATTACTGCATCCTCCAGCTTCCAGCAGCAACTACAGCCTGATACCCTGTTGCCCTATGCTTGTGTGAGATGGACACTAGAGGTGTGTATATGACATGTCCATGAGCTCTGGTGGATACTACAGAATTTTTCATCCAGATTTACCTGTAATCAACTAATAAGCATCTTATGCTTGTGATTTCCTAGTTTAGCATTTATATGGTATTTTATTTTTTCAAAGTATTTTAATTACTCATCTATAGTAATAATAATAATAGTACAACAATTTATTGAGTACCTACTCTGCTCCAAGTATTTTACATTTTTGCTCAGTCAACAATTATTGAGGTATTACCATGCTCTCTATGCACTTTCCTGGGCACTGGGGACACATCAGTGAATGAAATAAATAAGATATTTGGTCTCCTGGAAATAACAATATACTAAGGGAGATGGAAAGTAAACAGATAATAATCAATAAACTTGATACATTCTATGGATAAAATGAAGTTGTATGTGGGGGTATGCAGAATGTGAATGTAGAGATTGCTAATTTCTAGAGGGTTGTCAGGGAAGGCCTCTCTGATAAGTTGACATTTGAACAAAGACCTAAAGTAAGGTGTACTCCACTAATGCTCTGTATACATATATACTGTTTGGTTTTTGAATAAATGAATGAGTTATAGATTTTGGAGTCAACAGCTCATACGTGGTAATGGTCCACCACAAGTCTGAGTGAGATCACACAGGAAGAGTGTGTGCAATGGCAAGAGAAGAGGGTTCAGTATAGTATAATGAAAAACAGCTGGGGAGGGTAAGATGAGCTCTTGAAGGATACTAGGAAAGAATAGCCATAGAGAAATGGAAATCCAGAGAACACAGAGACATGAAGTCAAGGGGTAGAGATCTTCAAATTAGGAGTTGGATAAGCATGAGTAATGCTGTTATAAAATCAAATAAGATGAGAACTGAGTACCTATCAGACTTATCAATGAAGAAGTAGGAGACAAATTAAAAGCAACTTTAATTTAATGATAGGTATGGAAGACAGATTGCTGTGGGTTGACAGGTGAGTGGGAAGATAACAAAGAGTGAAATGTGAATTAAGGCAACCCCTTCAAGACATTTGGATGTAAAGAGGTGATGAGGGATAGAGGGATAGCTGGATTACAACTTGATCTCATTTGATTCTCATAACAATCTGATGAGTCAGGTAGGCATTAATATTCTCCTCTATTGTGTAGTTGAGCCTCAGAATGGTTAAAAACTTTCCCAGGACTGAATATTTAATAAACGGTAGGAGCAAAATTTTAAGCAAAGTCTTCTCTCTCTAAAGTTCTTTCCTCTCTAGTCCCTACCCCTACTTGTTGTAAATTGTATACCTTTCCAGAAGAAAAGCATAAAACTGATTATAATGAAGTTAATAACTTTTACCTTGGTTCTTCCTTTAGCTTAATAAATGGACTACAGAAATATAACAGAAAGCGCTACCTACTTTCTGAAGTTCCTATAAATATTCCTCAGATGTCGAAATAAAAGTAGATCAAAATTTTTGTCACAATTAATTTTGGTAATGGAATGTATGTAAAAAGACATGTATTGACTGGGGTTTTTGGTCCACCCAGGATGCATTGTTCCTTGAGGTAAATATCTGTCTTGGATCAATACTTAGTCACAGTTTGATACGTGTGTTACTGCCTTCAACGCAAGTCAATATCTGCTTAATGGCTGCAACCTGCTTCTTATCAGTGCTTTTGAAACTTTCCTACAGCCCCAAGGAAGTTTGGAGATTTGTAGTGTTTTGGACCCCTATAAGTTCTTTACTGTCAATCTATAAACAATCTGACTGTTTCAAGCATAGTTGTAATTGCTACACAAACAGTTCCTGAAGCTCTTAGAAGCCCTAATGAGAAAAGATGGTGGAGTACATATTGTGAATGGCCAGGGTGTTAATGGGGACAGTGGTTTAAAGGGGATTTTTTCAGGAAAATTTGGTGCGGAGGCATTTAGAATTCAAATCCATGTCGCCAGCTATTTTACAAAATCTTAGCAGTTTACATATCCAAAATTTTCAGAGTTGTCTGTGCTTGATTACTCCTAATTCATAAATGAGGCACTAGATTCTTTTAAACTGATTCCTAAGTCCACTATCCTTCTGGCATTTGATTTTTCTAGTGTAGAATGATCTTTGGCATATTCTCACAAGAACTTTAGCTGACGTCCTAGGATATGGAATAAGCCTAGATGTATGTGCCCAATCCTGTACTCTATTTTGTTTAGTTCCTTTCATACAGTTACAATATGAATTAACAAGGGCAAATTGCTGTGCACAAAACCCACAACTTTGATTGAGGTCATGATAATGCTGTTCATATTATATTAATTTTACCTTTTTATTCTTTGGAACAGACCTGGCTAGAATCAAGAAGAACAGGAAAATTACTATTCTTACCCACAAGCTGAATAATGGAACCTAGCAGGGGATTAGCACCCAAGGTTAGAATATGCTTTCATTGTAATCAACATTAGTCAAAACATTTTTTGAATATTATGAAGAGTGAATTTTCATACTGTAAGAAGAATATAGAGGTATTGGAAGGTAGAGAAATGTATAATAAAGAATTTCAAAGGAATGGAAAACAGGCTTTACAAGAAAAGTTTAAAGGGATTGGAGTTACTTAGTAAAAAGAAGGTTAAAGCATAAAAGATGTGATCTTAAAGTATATAAGGGGATAATTTGATGAGACCACTGAGCAGTTTTTCTGTTTGTCAGTAGAAAACTGAGTATGAGAAAATTGTGTTAAATTGAAATAGTGTTATTTGAAGAGTGGTTAGGCCAGACATAGATTTGAGAACTTGGGGCATCAAATTTTGATATTAGGTAAGATTAATAGTTAAAATTTTGATACTAGGTAAGGATAACAAAAGGGTATAGGAGAGAAGTATAAGAATAAACTGTGAGTACATAGAAAATAAACTGTCGGTTACCAAAAGGGAAGGGGTGATAGGAATAAACTAGGAGTTTGGAATTAACATATATACACTACTATATATAAAATAGATAACCAACAAGGGCCTACTGTATAGCACATGGAATTATACTCAATATCCTGTAATAACTTATAATGGAAAAGAAATAGAAAAGAATCTGAAAAGGTATATATGTATATATATATATATATATATATATATATATATATATAAACTGAACCACTGCTGTATACTTTAAACTAACACAACATTGTAAATCAACTATACTTCAATAAAGAAATATTTTAAAAAGAGAATAAACTGTGAGTAAACATATATAAATAGGGATTGGGAGGAGGAACTAAATCCAGTATGCTAAAAAATGTAGGAAGAGCATAGGGCAATGCAGTATCATCAAAGGAGAGAGTTTTTATTAAGTACTTACTGTGTGCCAGGCAGCTTTCAGAGTATTTACCATAGATGACCTCATTTAATCCTCATGATAACCATATAATTTGGGTACTATGGTGCTATGACTACCCTCTTTTTACAGATGAGGAAACAGAGGCAAGGAGAGGTTCATTAATTTACTAAAGGCCACAGCACTCTGAAGTGGAAGAGTCAGAATTCGAATCCAGGCAGACTGGCTCCAGTACCCACATAGCTAACATCTCTACATTTCCTCTAAATATAGAGTTTCCAGTGGTAGAAGAGTAGGAAAATGGCATATACTGGAAAGAGGGCAAAAAGGATGAGGACTGATAAAAATATTTGTGATTGGGAGATGAAAGATAACATTGGAGAGGGCAAGACCAGTGAGGAAGGAAGCTAAGGCATTAATGTGAGAATGTGGTATCAGGAAGCAGCAGCAGCAAGTATAGACTGGCATTGAAGGGAAAGAGAAAAATACAATAGTAACTTGAGGGAAAGGCAGGAAAAAGTGTGCTGCCATTTATTTATTTATTTAAGGATAGAGAAGAGTTGGATATCTTTTTATTTATCTCTGAGTAAATGATAGTATCATTATTATACTTATTGAGAAAACTGAAGCCACATGATATGTGTTCCCTCAACTTGTTCCTTTCCCTCTCAAAATATATCTGCACGTGTGTAAAACTGTGGTGAGTCTGCTTTCACAATATACTCCCTTACCATCCTTCAGCCCAGAATCAGAAAAAGAGAAGAACAGATTGTGTGGTTTCTTCACAATTCGGATGATGAGAGGTTTAGGAAGACAAAGCAGTCTTGCCACAGACATCTCTGACAGATATATCTTACATGTATGAGCAATCAAAAACTAAAGGTTGATTTAAATGTTACCCCATTGATTCAATCAAGTGGTTGTTTTTTTTTATTACTCAATATTCTATATGATTATGGATAAACACACAGAGACACATACAAACACACACACACATATATTTATTGTTTACCTGCCAATACCATTTGTGTATCAGTTAATTGGCAGACCTCATTTAACTTGCAGATTTTTAAACTATGTGCATAGAAAATTATGTACTGGAATGACAACAATGAAAATGAACTTTGGCATTAGCTCTGCAACTTATTACCTCTATGACTTGGGCAAGTCACTTAACCTCTCTTTTTTCTAATTGCCTACTTGTAATAAGAGGATAATATGTGGGGATGTGTTGAAGAATAAATAAAATACTGTGTATTTCAGATTTCGTTAATGGCCCCAGTTCTTTACCCCATCCTGTATCCATGCCCTTTGCCCAGTGACTTTGCAGTTTCTTCCACTGAAGATGTAGAGTATATGTCCCCAACCCTTGACTCTGAGCTTGGCCATTTGGCTTGTTTTGGTCAATGGCAGGCTGTAAGACATAACATGACCAAAATATGTAAGGCTCTTACACCATTCAGCTTGCCCTCTTGTTCCTTTGCCACTGGCTATGCTGCTCCCTGGAGAAGATTAGATACATCAGAGCAGAACAAACCACCTTACGTGGGCCCAGCATAGATCATACAACTGCTAGCTAACACCCAAATCCATTGAGCAAGTCTAGCTTAAGGTCAGAAAATCTCCCCAGCTGAGCCCAGTCTCTATCAACTAATGCTTAATTGACCTACAGATGCATGAGAATAAATGATTATTTTAAGCCACTGAGTTTTGGGATGACTTCACAGCACTTTTGTGTCAATAACTACACTTGTCAGGGACTTAGCACAGTGCTTGGCACGTGGTTAGTATTTAGTTACCTTTTCTTTTTATGGACCAAATGCAAAAAACATTTTATACTTTTCATCTACTATGTAAAACATGCAGCTGTTAAGAAACATTTGGATGATTCAATGTATTCATTTGGTGTCATGCAGACAGCACTTTTGCAATAAACAATGAAATAACAAATTCTTCACAGAGTTTTCTTAGACTTTTGCATGTTGATTGCTGTATTCTTCCCATGCAAGTGAAACTTCCTCCCACTAATGCTAATAAGAATTATGTGTGTGCATTGAAAGGAAAATATATTCCATGAATATTAGACTAATGAATTAATTTAGGAGCTGACAGTCTCATCTTTTGATTAACTTCCCAATCATCACCTTATGTATTTTGCATGTTGTGGCAAATGCAATGGGAAACATTTTAAAATATTCACTTGCTTGCCCATAGAAATCAAATCTGAATTTTATAAGCTACCTTAATATTCATGTGTATTGAGGAAGTATCTTAAAAATTATCTTGACCACTCATTTTCTGTTATAATTATTTAAACCTGTCAATTTCAATTTATTGCCTTCAAAGTTTCCTTTGCTTAATGTAATCACAAGCCTCCATTTACCAGATGTCTCAATATCCTCATTGATACTATAAACTACCTGTCACATTCCACTAAAATCTATGTATTTCTTTGTTGATGTTCAGTGTATTCAATGCAAATAATTGACACTGCTTTATAAAAAAAGTCTCCATGCCCTCTTAATTAATAGCTTTTAATAAAAATCTTCAGAACTTACATTGTTTTACTATTAACTTGATTCTATTTGGAATTTTGTATTTGATGGAGGTGGAAGTGAATATGTAGCAAGGGATAGCATGAATGTCTGTTCTTTATACGTTCTTACCTTCACAAAAACTATCACATATTATTTAAATCTGTAGCTTGATTTTTACATGCATAATTGAAGGCCTGTCACCACAAAATAAATCCTTTCTAGAGGCTTACAAGGTGCCTGTGGCACTGTTCATTATATGTGAAGGAAGTGAAGTTCAAGTAAGGGAGGGATATTTTTTCACCCATTTGAGGGCAACTTAGAAGTAATTCAAACATGTTAAGTAGATAATAGAATGTGAGAGACTAGGTAGGGGAGAAGATCAAACTAGCAGGTATTAACCTATATCCAACTTCCATGTCCTAACATCTGTAAAACATATAAGTATTTGTGTTTCTATTTATCCCATTACAGGGATAGTTTAGTTTAATTCAGGTAGTGTTTATGCATCAGATCCACTCTCCTTCCATTTACTCCAAGATCTTGTTCCATTTATTATTCTCTCTTCCATCTATAGCCTCAAACTCTTTGGGTCTTTCTACTAGAGATACAAATATTATCAAATATTGTCACTCAAAGGTACCTTCCTTATACTACTCAGCCATAAAAAAGAACAAAATTTTGCCATTTGCAGCAACATGGATGGACTTGGAGGGTATTGAAAGACAAATACTATATGATATCACTTATATGTGGAATCTAAAACAATACAACAAACTAGTGAATATAACAAAAAAGAAGTAGATTCACATATATAGAGAATAAACTAGTGGTTACCAGTGGGAGGGGGGAAGGGCATTATAGGTGTGAGGGAGTGGGAAGTACAAGCTATTGGGTGTAAGATTGGTGTACAGTACATCAAGAATCCCCCATACTATACAGCATGGGGAATATAGCTAATATTTTGTAATAACTGTAAATGGAGTGTAACCTAAAAAAATTGTATAAAAATTAAAAAAAAAACCCTTCCTTTGAACCTGTATTAATCTTTGTCTAGAGTCTTTTCTCCTGCTCTTCACATAAAAGACTTTACAAATGCTGTTTTGCTCAGTTTTTCTTTTTTTGTTTTTTAAAATTTTCTTCACCTCCAATTCAATCCACTTCAATATGGCTTCCATTTCAAACATCATGTGCTGAAATATCTCTGGAAAAAGTAATTAATAACTTCTAAATGTGTGATTTCAATTTTGGTTCACTTGACCAATTTATAGCACTTCACATTGCTGAACATGCTCTACCTCTTGAAAATCTTTCTTTCATTGGTTTCTGTGATTACCTTTCTTGTTTGTCCTTTCTTGGGCATTTCTTTTTGTTCTCCTTTGTTGATTTTTCTCACTTCACTGCTCCTTTAATATTGGCATTTTCCAGTACTAAAATCTTTAGCTCTCTTTTCACTTTACACATTGTTCTTATGTTTTCATCTATATCTCTGTGGCTTCAACTATCAACTATATTCCTAAAATCTTTCAGTACCTGAAGTCCAGATTTCTGTTTTCAGTTCCTTAATGGAAATTTTCCCTTAAATATCTTATAGATGACTCAAGGGAATTTATTAAAAACTAACCTCATTATTTTTTTCTTAAGCGTTTTCTTCTCCCTGTATTTCCTACCTTGGTAAATGGCAACATTAGCTATTCATCCATCCAAGATAGAAACCTGATAGACTCTAATATTCATTACATTGTCATTAAAATTCCAGTTTCCATGGATTCTTTTATAGATTTCTTAAATCTTTCCTCATAACCACCATTTTAGTTTGTGCTTTTATTACCTCTTCTCTATACTAGTTCAGTAATCTCTTCAGTTGTTATAAGAGTTTTGGATTTCAGGGACAAGCAAAATTTCAGAAACAATTAGATTTAATTAGTGAATTTATCAAAGTTACTTGGAAAAAGTCAAGATACAAAATTCATTTGTATTTCTGTAAGCTAACAAAAATTTGGGGGCCAATAAAAAGACGACATTGAAAATAACAATAAAAAGCATCAAATACTTAGAAATAAATCTAATAAAAGATGTGGTAAATCATTATACCTGAAACTACAAAACATTCTGAAAGACATTGAAAAGGATCTAAATGAAAGGAAAAGCATACTATGTTTATGGATTGATTGGAAGGCTCTGTAGTGCTATAATGTCAATTCTTCCAAAACTGATCTATAGAGTAAATGTAATCCCATTCAAACTCCTGCAGGGTGTGTGTAGTGTGTGTGTAAATTGATAAACTGATTATAAAACTTGTATCAGAATGCAAAGGTCTTTGGATAGTCAATATAATCCTGAAGAAGAAAAGCAAAGTTGGAGGACTTATACTACTAGATTTCAAGAATAACTATAAACCTATAATGATTAAGGCAGTTTGATATTGATGAAAGGATTGACAAATAGACCAATGGAGCAGAATAGGGCATCCAAATATAAGCCCACACATATAGAGTCACTTGACTAACATCCAAGATCTCACTGTAATTAAGTGGGAGAAAGAATAGTCTTTTTAATAAATGATGCCATGTATTAAATAATTTCATATCCTTATAGACAAAAATGGACTTTAATCCCTATGTTACACCACACACAAACATCAAATTGAGATAGACAGTAGACCTAAATGTGAAAGATGAAACAATAGAACTTTTAGAAATATGGCTCATAGACCAAATCTGACCCACTACTTCTGTTTGTAAATTGTTTTATTGGAACACAGCCAACCTATTCATTTATGTATTCTTTATCACTTTTCTCATGCTACAGTGGTGGAGTTGAGTAATTATGATAAAGAGTGTAAGGCCCACAAAGCTGTATATATTTACTATCTAGCCCTTCACAGAAAAAAATTGTTAAACTCTGTTGTAGAAGAAAACATAGGAGGATATCTTTGTGATTATGGAGTAGTAGTTTTTTCCTTTATAAAGGAAAAAAAAAATAGCCATAAAATAAAACCATAAAAGATTAAATAAAACAATAAATTTGATTTCATTAAATTAAGAATATCTGTTTATTAGGATTTGTTACCAGAATAAAATAAAAAAAACTTTAGAGGTCATTAAGAAAAAGTTAATAATGTAATTTAAAGATGAGAAAAGGATTTGAATAGACATTTCTCCGAAGAAGATATACAAATGATTAATAACCACATGTAAAGATTCTCAACATCATTAGTCAGTAGAGAAATGCAAATCAAAACCACAGTGAGAAACCCACTTTCATCCACTAAGGTGACTATAATAAAAGACAGACAATAACAACTGTGGGCAGATATGTGAGAAAACTGGAATCCTCATACCCTGCTGGTGAGAATGTAAGCTGATGTAAGCAGCCTCTTTAAAAAATAATTTGATATTTGCTCAAAAAATTAAACAGAGTTACCATATGATCCAGCAATTATACTTCTAGATATATACCCAAGAGTATAGGAAACATGTCTACACAAACCTCATACACAAATGTTCATAGCAGTATTATTCATAATAGTCAAAAAGTGAAAACCTCCCAAATGTACATCAGTTGATGGATGGATGCACAAGATATGGTATATTCACACAATGGAATAGTATTCAGCCATTAAAAGGAAAGAAGTACTGAAAGATGATACAACATGTTATTATGCTAACTTAAAGAAGCCAAACATGAAAGGCAACATATTACGTGATTCCATTTACATGAAAGTAGGCAAAGCCATAGAGACAGAAAGTAGTAGATTAATAGTTGCCCAAGGTTGAGGGATGAGAGGTGGAAGGGAAACAGAGAGGAGAGTGAGAGTAGCTGCTAATGAGTGTGGAATTTCTTTTTGCAGTGTGGGAATGTTCTGGAATTAGATAGTGTTTATGGTCGCACAACTTTGTGAGTATTCTAAAAATCACTGAATTGGGCACTTTAAAATGGTGAATATTTTGACATGTGAATTACAGCCCAATTTTTTTTAAGTAAACAAAAACGTGTAGTTGTGCTTACTTGTACAACTGATCAACTAAAATAAACAGGTATTGAAAAACAGTAATTTTCTTTAGATGACCCAACATATACAAAAGTAAATCACAGTGATATATGGCTATACCCTCACCAAAATGACTTAAATTAAAAAGACATAATACTAAGAGTTGACAAGCATGTAGAACAACTGTAGCTTTCATATATTGGTGGTGGAATTGTAAGTTTATGCAGCCACTCTAAATAAATTTAGTTGATACTAACTTTAGTTTCACATCTTCTTAATATATGCTAAATATATTACAATAGACTTATATCAGGATAAACTATATTGCTTGTCCATGACGAAGAAATTCTACTCCTATGTATATAACCAAGAGAAACAAGTACATACGTCCACAATGACTCATAAAAGAATGGTCATAGTAGCCTCACTCAAAATAACTAAAAATAGTAATGACCCAAATGTCAATCAACAGGAGAATGGATAAACAAGTTGTGTTAATATCATACATTGAAATGCTACCGAGAAATAAAAAAAAAAAAACTGCTGAAGTTTATGCAACAACATGGATGAGTCAGAGAAGCATTATGTTGACTGCAAGAAACCAGACAGTACATACTGTATGATTCCATTTATATTAGGTACAAGAATTGACAAAGCTAATCTCTGACACAATAAATCAACAGTGGTTGCCAACGATGGAGGAGTGGAAATTGAATAAAATGGGGCATGAGGAAACTTTCAGGTGTGTTAGACAAATTCTGCGTCATAAAGTAGGTGGTGGATACAGGGGTATACACAAGTGTAAAAATTCATTGATTTGTAAACTTTATATTTGTATATGTTACACATCTCACAGTATGCATTTAATATGTCAATTGTGAAAGTAAAAACAAAAGAAAGAAAGAGCAGGGAAATTGTAAGCACTTCCAACTGTGAAAAACAAAACTGATATTTTGCCAAGTAAAAACATCAAATATCGATATCAATAAGCACCATGTATATTCACCATTATTTTATAAAATAAACATCTTAAAATAAAAACATAAGGATGATAAAATATCAGAACAGAAAATAATTCTTTATGTAGAATAAATATAGCTTGATAGAAACTTACTACCTTGTCCTTTTTTTGTACCATTTTGCTTGATGCAAGTGAAAATTTTGTTTTAGATTTGCAGGAGTTGAGGGGTGATATCTTGGTATTACTGTTCTAATTGTATTTCAGCCTTTGATCTTTCACTTCTTCAATTTAAATAAATTATTTTGTTTCCCCAAATCATCATTCATGGTCCTGCTTAAAACCCTTCAATGGCTTCCATTGTGTAAAGTGTTGATTTTCCACTGGCTCTGAATTAGCATAACCAGTGCCACGTAAAGAGTGTCGCTCTCCATCCAGCTCTACATGGATGGGGTCATTAGCTACTGCAGGTGCTGAGCTTTAATGCACCCTGAAAGGAGTTCAGGGCAGAGACTAGGAATGAGGCACTCTGTGCTCTGGGCAAACTGGCAGAACAGGTCTTCAAATAGTTAGATTCTTGAGATGTGTGCTTGGTTGCATGTACTCCCTTTGCCAAAATCACATATACACTGACCTCTCCAGCTACCTCTTCAGAGCAGTTCCTCAGAGGTACCTGAGAGGCTGTCTCCTGGGGTATAGTCCTCAGTAAGTCCCCAAATAAAACTGAATTCACAACCATCATGTTGTGTGTTTTATTTCAGTCGACACCAGGGAGATTTTACAAATTACCTTCATTACTCATCATAGACCAATAAATTAGAATCTTGAGAGGGTGGTGTCCAGGGCACAGACATTTCTAAACTCTTTATAGCTTATTTATTTGTGCACCAAGGAGAATTACTGACCTATAGTATAAAGTTTTAACTTCTTAGTAGGACTACGTTCAACTACTTATTATCTGAACTGGTCATGTTTCTCTGTGCTATACTTCTCTTGCTTCCTTTATCTTTTTGTGAGACATGTAGGAGAGAAACAATAATTTTTCCTCTACCCTTCTGATTCCTAGCTGAGACTCCTGTAATAAAAGATAGATTAACAAGGGAAAACCAAACAGAAATTTATTAACAGAAATACCCATGTATACATGGGAGACACCCAGG
This sequence comes from Aethalodelphis obliquidens, assembly GCF_003676395.1. Taxonomy (NCBI): domain Eukaryota; kingdom Metazoa; phylum Chordata; class Mammalia; order Artiodactyla; family Delphinidae; genus Aethalodelphis; species Aethalodelphis obliquidens. The sequence continues at coordinate 10,745,127 of NW_020837998.1, forward strand.
GATATAAGAGTAACTCCTTGAAGTGGCCTAAGCCACCAGTTTAAATACTGTTTCCAGCTAAAGACAAAAGAAAGGTGGGAGGTGGGGAAAGAGGACAGTTATGGGAGGTTAGTAAATAAGGGTAAGGCTTGTTATGCAGATTTAAATCAGAGCCTGTTCCACTGATAAAACTCTCCAGTGTAGAGTCATCCTCTTCCTATTACAGACACACACTTACAAATGTATATTCCCTTTATAACTGTAAATTTCCCTTCAAAAGAGTAACTTCTGTATACAGATGGCCAATAGACACATGAAAAGATGCTCAACATTGCTAATTATTAGAGAAATGCAAGTCAAAACTACAATGAGGTATCACCTCACACTGATCAGGATGGCCATCATTAAAAATCCACAAATAATAAATGCTGGAGAGGGTGTAGAGAAAAGGGAACCCTCTTACACTGTTGGTGGGAATGTAAATTGGTGTAGCCACCATGGAAAACATTATGGAGATTCCTCAAAAAACTAAAAATAGAGTTGCCATATGGTCCAACAATTCCACTCATGGGTGTATATCTGGAAAAGATGAAAACTCTAATTTGAAAAGATACATGTACCCCAGTGTTCATAACAGCACATTTACAATAGCCAAGACATGGAAACAGACTAAATGTCCGTTGACAGATGAATGGATAAAGAAGATGTGGTACACACACACACACACACACACACACACACACACACACACACAATGGAATACTACTCAGCCATAAAAATGAATGAAATAATGTCATTTGCAGCAACATGGATGCAACTAGAGATTATCATACTAAGTGAAGTAAGTCAAAGACAAATATCATATGATATCACTTATATGTGAACAAATATAGTTTTCTATGAAACAGAAACAGACTCACAGACATAGAGAACAGACTTCTGGTTGCCAAGGGGAGGTGGGGTGGGGGAGGGGTGAATTGGGAGTTTGGGACTAGCAGATGCAAACTATTATATATAGAATGGATAAACAACAGGTCCTACTGTATAGCACAGGGAAATATACTCAATACCCTGTGATAAACTACAATGGAAAAGAATATGAAAAAATATGTATACATATCTGAATCACTTTGCTGTACAGCAGAAACTAACACAACATTGTAAATCAACTATACTTCAATAAAATAAATTTAAAAAATAAATTTTCTAAGGCTTGTCAAAAAGAAAAGAGTAACTTCTACTCTTTGTGGCATCTCCCATGTCTGCTGTTTCTCAAAGTAATCAGCTCAAAATGATTCTTATGTCAGAGATGCAAATTTTGTGGTGGCATATTCTGCTACATTTCAGATATACCTTTTTTAACAAGACTCACTCTATTTCCCCTGCCCCAAGCAGAGTTAGATCCTTCATAGCCACTTATAGCACCTATTACTATCTATCATAGTTATACCAGAACAAGAACTTCAAAAGGCAGGTCCTCTACCTTATTTATATTTTTATCTCTAATAGAGTGTATAGCACAAAATGCAAAACAACTTGAATAATACACTAATCTCTTATTTTGAGACTTCAGAAACAAATCCCCTGACTGCCCTCACCTAATTTAACAGAATATGCCTCTTCTCAAAATAAATAACTCATATATTAAGAAAAAGTGTGAGAAAACACAAATGTAGAAATCAATATGGGTTAATAAGTTCATTTGAGCTAGGGAAAGTGCAAAGAAACATGCACAGAATAATCTTTCCAAAATATTATACACAATTGTGTGAAAACTACAAGCAACAAACATGGTATTCGTGGTCAAAAGTGAGAAAAGCAAAACAGCTACTGCATACATCAAAAGTGTTATGTTGACACTGAAAAGAGTTTCTTAGACAAAGCAGACTCCTGTGCAAGAAAAGCTTTCAGGAGGATAATTCTGACAATTTGACATCCCTTGAGCACAAATTCTGAGCATCAGTTTTGAACAAAAAATTGACTGTGTAAAAATTGAGGGACAAAAATCTGACATTGTTCTTTTGTACAAATTCACCACTTTCTTCACTGCAGCAAAAGAAGATGAGGAAAGTGGGCAGTTTCTCTAGGATGAAAAAAAAGTGTGCTACTTGCTCTGAGTCTAACAACTCAGAATTTGTGGAATGCTTATGAGCAGAAATATAATCAAATGCAGCAGAAAGTTGTCCTAATAGAGTTTGTGGAGAGAAGATCTTAAATATTTACCATACACCATTTTGTCATTTAGTAGGAAAAGACCAAAATCATCATGTGGCACTGAATTATCAAGATCAAGAGATATGCTTAATTTTATCACCCTCTTTTTGCAGGATATACATTCACTCAGTGAATTCTCCAAACCCACAGAAATACTCTAGCACTATGGATTCTTTAAATTTCTTCATCTATATTGGGCTGCTCAATTTCCTTACCCAAACTGTAAGGAAATGCTCTCTGCTTTGTTCTCACTGTCACAGCTTTAAGAAAATTTGTGAAAGGATTTAGTATCCTGCTTTGAAAGTTTAACACAAACTTGGGGGACAGTGTGGATTACTGCTGTTGCTGATGGCAAGACTAGAAATGAACCATATTTTTCTGCTTGTCCTAACACTGACTCTCTGGTAAAATCTCCTGGCTTATTTTTTGATTCTGTCCCTTCTGTTTCATTTTTTTCCCTCTCACTGTTCCTGGATATCAGTGCTGCCTAGGCTCTTTGAGACCTATTCTACTTTACTTAGGGACATACAAAGAACAAAGTGAATTATTTATTAAACTGCAGTGTTCTCACAATCACAACTCCAGCTTCTCAGTTTTATTGGGCACCATATAGCCAGGGTGCTATTTTGATAGGAGGAATTTTGAGTGCGCTGGCTTGACCCAGAATATTACTGCCACAGCTCTCTGACAGGGATTCATATTACACAATCCCTCCTTGTCATTTCCAAAGCAACTTTGGCCATAGAAGGGTGAGGACTGCAAGATTAGGATGATTTTTTTTTTCTGGAAACTTGACCCTACGCCTTTCAGTCTATTGCCTCTCTGAGACAGCATGGATCAGTACCTTGACACAACTTCATTCTTTTCTTCAGCATTTATTTCAAAGTCTTCCAGTGGCAATTCTCAGCCATTCTTCATTTGTAATTTAGTTTTCCATGGCTTTAAATTCCGTTTTTGTAGAAAGGCACTACTCAGTCACTATGTCTTAAAAATTTCACTCTTATTTTTTAAACGTTTGAATACACTTTTCTTAAATGCCAAAAAGGAAATGATGAAATCAGTCCTTTGGTCTGTTATTTTTGAGGAAATGCTTTAGGTGAGGTATTATGTCTTTGAGCCAAAGCATTATTTTTATTCTTCAATCTTGATAGTACGATGTTGTGAACCATCCCTGGGGCTTTGGGAAGTGCTGAGTATAAAGTTGTAAAATTGCAGAATATGAAAAAATAAGTGTATATGTGTTATCTTTTCACCATTTGCAAACTGGCACCTGCTAATTTTATTTGTTGACCATAAATGGGTTATTTACTTATTATATGTCTTGTAGCTCTTAGATATTTGTATCACAGGAGATAGTATGTATCAATATATTCATCCCAGAGGAAACAATAATCCATATACAATGATTTCTTCCAACTTTGCTGACAGACTATTCTTTAACTTTTCTTTAGTTTTGGATTCTGATGAGACCAGTCCATCCCTATACAGCTCCAGGGAGAATAGTACTTTCTTAAATGGGGTCAAGATATAAGTAAGAGTTCTTTAGAATTACAGACTCCATGAGTGTGAAGGTTTTATGGCAATTAACTGTCACTAGGCACCATTTTTAAGACTGGCATGCAAAAAATGAAAAATGTTACCTACAGAAATTCTTTCATTTGACATCATAAATACTTGTTCTCCATTTACAGTGTTCTGAGGTATTGGTCACATGAAGCATGACTTGAATTACCATGATCTTTGTTTATAATTTACAGAATATTTCAAGAATATAACCTACCTTTCAGATCAACTTGAGCAATGTTGCTAAAGCATTGGAAGGTATATACTGAGTTGAATATCATTGTAGGAATAGATTCTCTTGCCATCAGTAAAAAGGAAAAAAGATTCAGGATTTCATGTCAGGATTCAGACCCATGTGATTATGTGCATTTGATCGTGGCAAATATAAATGACAAGGTTCATACTTATTTATTTTACATTTGTAAGATAAAAGTAGTGGCTTTTGAAGGATTTTATGATCCTCTAACTTGTGAATGGCCATATCAAATATTTTTCTTATTTATGAAGTACAGCTGCATGGTGAGAGACTCCACTGAACATTTCCCAGAACTAAAGAAAGCTCATCTTTACCAATAATAATCTGCTTATAGAAAATGCAATGTCTTAGTTTCCTGATGTATAAGATACAGTGTAAAGTGTGTGACAAGAGGAAGTACCATGCTGGAATAAGTCCATATTTTCACAAATGAAATGATATTTTTTCACATCTTTATTGGAATATAATTGATTTACAATGGTGTGTTAGTTTCTGCTTTATAACAAAGTGAATCAGTTATACATATACATATGTCACCATATCTCCTCTGTCTTGCGTCTCCCTCCTACACTCCATATCTCACCCCTCTAGGTGGTCACAAAGCACCGAGCTGATCTCCCTGTGCTATGCGGCTGCTTCCCACTAGCTATCTGTTTTACGTTTGGTAGTGTATATACGTCCATGCCACTCTCTCACTTTGTCACAGCTTACCCTTCCCCCTCCCTGTGTCCTCAAGTCCATTCTCTAGTAGGTCTGTGTCTTTATTCCTGTCTTACCCCTAGGTTCTTCATGACAATTTTTTTTCTTTTTTTTCTTAGATTCCATATATATGTGTTAGCATATGGTATTTGTTTTTCTCTTTCTGACTTCACTCTGTATGACAGACTCTAGGTCCATCCACCTACAAATATCTCAATTTCATTTCTTTTTATGGCTGAGTAATACTCCGTTGTATATATGTGATACAATGTGAAAAAAAAAAGTCAGGATATAAAACTGTATATTACAGTATGGTTCCTCAGAAGAAGATATTTTATTTCCTTTTCTTCTCTGATTGCTGTGGCTAAAACTTCCAAAACTATGTTGAATAAGAGTGGTGAGAGTGGGCAACATTGTCTTCTTCCTGATCTTAGTGGAAATGCTTTCAGTTTTTCACCATCGAGGATGATGTTGGCTGTGGGCTTGTCATATATGGCCTTTATTATGTTGAGGAAAGTTCCCTCTATGCCTACTTTCTGCAGGGTTTTTATCATAAATGGGTGTTGAATTTTGTCGAAAGCTTTCTCTGCATCTATTGAGATGATCATATGGTTTTTCTCCTTCAGTTTGTTAATATGGTTTATCACATTGATAGATTTGCATATATTGAAGAATCCTTGCATTCCTGGAATAAACCCCGCTTGATCTTGATGTATGATCCTTTTAATGTGCTGTTGGATTCTGTTTGCTAGTATTTTGTTGAGGATTTTTGCATCTATGTTCATCAGTGATATTGGCCTGTAGCTTTGTTTCTTTGTGACATCTTTGTCTGGCTTTGTTATTAGGGTGATGGTGGCCTTGTAGAATGAGTTTGGGAGTGTTCCTCCCTCTGCTATATTTGGAAGAGTTTGAGAAGGATGGGGGTTAGCTCTTATCTAAATGTTTGACAGAATTCACCTGTGAACCCATCTGGGCTTTCGTTTGTTGGAATATTTTAAATCACAGTCTCAATATCAATGCTTGTGATTGGTCTGTTTATATTTTCTATTTCTTCCTGTTTCAGTCTCAGAATGTTGTTCTTTTCTAAGAATTTGTCCATTTCTTCCAGTTTGTCCATTTTATTGACATATAGCTGCTTGTTTTAATCTCTCATGATCCTTTGTATTTCTTCAGTGTCAGTTGTTACTTATCCTTTTTCATTTCTAATTCTATTGATTTTACTCTTCTATTTTTTTTTTCTTGATGAGTCTGGCTAATGTTTTATCAATTATGTTTATCTTCTCAAAGAACCAGCTTTTAGTTTTATTGATCTTTGCTATCATTTCCTTCATTTGTTTTTCATTTATTTCTGAACTGATCTTTATGATTTCTTTTCTTCTGCTAACTTTTTTTTTTGTTGTTGTTCTTCTTTCTCTAATTGCTTCAGATATAATGTTAGGTTGTTTATTTGAGATGTTTCTTGTTTCTTGAGGTAGGATTGTATTGCTATAAACTTACCTCTTAGAACTGCTTTTTCTGCATCCCATAGGTTTTGGGTTGTCATGTGTTCATTGTCATTTGTTTCTAGGTAGTTTTTGATTTCCTCTTTGATTTCTTTAGTGATCTCTTGGTTATTTAGTAGTGTATTGTTTAGCCTCCATGTGTTTGTATTTTGTACAGATTATTTCCTGTAATTGATATGTAGTCTCATAACGTTGTTGTCAGAAAAGATACTCAATATAGTTTCAATTTACTTAAATTTACCAAGGTTTGATTTGTGGCCCAAGGTACGATCTATCCTGGAGGATGTTCCATGAGTACTTGAGAGGAAAGTGTATTCTGTTGTTTTTGGATGGAATGTCCTATTAATATTAATTCAGTCCATCTTGTTTAATGTATCATTTATAGCTTGTGATTCGTTATTTATTTTCATTTTGGACGATCTGTCCATTAGTGAAAGTGGGGTGCTAATGTCCCCTTCTATGATTGTGTTACTGTCAATTTCCCCTAATATGGCTGTTAGCATTTAACTTATGTATCGAAGTGCTCCTATGTTGCTTGCATAAATATTTACAATTGTTATACCTTCCTCTTGGATTGATCATTATGTAGTGTCCTTCTTTGTCTCTTGTAATAGTCTTTGTTTTAAAGTCTATTTTTCTGATATGAGAACTGCTATTCTAGCTTTCTTTTGGTTTCCATTTGCATGGAATATTGTTTTCCATCCCCTCATTTTCAGTCTGTATGTGTCCCTCGGTCTGAAGTGTTTCTCTTGTAGACAGCATATATACAGATCTTGTTTTTTTATCCATTCAGCCAGTCTATGTGTTTTGGTGGGAACATTTAATCCTTTTACATTTAAAGTAGTTATCAATATGTACGTTCCTATTACCATTTCCTTAATTGTTTTGGGTTTGTAATTGTAGGTCTTTTTCTTCTCTTTTGTTTCCTACCTAGAGAAGTTCCTTTAGCATTTGTTGTAAAGCTGGTTTGGTGGTGCTGAATTCTCTTAGCTTTTGCTTGTCTGTAAAGGTTTTAATTTCTCGGTCAAATCTGAATGAGATCCTTGCTGGGTAGAGTCATCTTGGTTGTAGGTTTTTCCCTTTCATTACTTTAAATGTCTTGCCACCCCCTTCTGGCTTGCAGAGTTTCTGCTGAAAGAGCAGCTGTTAACCTTAAGGGGATTCCCTTGTATATTATTTGTTGCTTTTCCCTTGATGCTTTTAATATTTTTTGTTTGTATTTAATTTTTGATAGTTTGATTAAGGTGTCTTTGCATGTTTCTCCTTGGATTTATCCTGTATAGGACTCTGCAATTCCTGGACTTGATTGACTATTTTCTTTCCCATATCAGGGAAGTTTTCAACTATAATCTCTTCAAATATTTTCTCAGTCCCTTTCTTTTTCTCTTCTTCTTCTGGGACCCCTGTAATTCAAATGTTGTTGCGTTTAATGTTGTCCCAGAAGTCTCAGAGTATGTTCTCAACTCTTTTCATTCTTTTTTCTTTATTCTGCTCTGTAGTAGTTATTTCCACTATTTTATCTTCCAGGTCATTTATCCGTTTTCTGCCTCAATTATTCTGCTATTGATCCCTTCTAGAGAATTTTAAATTTCATTTATTGTCTTGTTCATCATTGTTTGTTTGCTCTTTAGTCCTTGTAGGTCCTTGTTAAACGTTTCTTGTAATTTCTCCATTCTGTTTCCAAAATTTTGTATCATCTTTACTATCATTACTCTGAATTCTTTTTCAGGTAGACTGCCTATTTCCCCTTCATTTGTTCAGTGTGGTGGGTTTTTGCCTTGCTCCTTCATCTGCTGTGTATTTCTCTGTCTTCTCATTTTGCTTAACTCACTGTGTTTTGGGTCTCCATTTTGCAGGCTACAAGTTTGTAGTTCCTGCTATTTTCGGTGTCTGCCCCCAGTGGCTGAGGTTGGTTCAGTGGGTCGTGTAGGCTTCCTGGTGGAGGGGACTGGTGCCTTTGTTCTGGTGGATGAGGCTGGATCTTGTCTTTCTGGTGGGCAGGACCACGTCCTGTGGTGTGTTTTGCGGTGTCTGTGAACTTATGAATTCAGGCCGCCTCTCTCCTAATGGTTGGGTTTGTGTTCCTGTCTTGCTACTTTTTTCCATAGGGTGTCCAGCACTGTAGGTTGCTGGTTGTTGAGTGGTGCTGGGTCTTAGCATTAAGATGGAGATCTCTGGGAGAGCTTTTGCCCATTGATATTATGTGGGGCTGGGAGGCCTCTGGTCTACCAATGTCCTGAGCTTGGCTCTCCCACCTCAGAGCCTCAGGCTTGACAATCGGCCAGAGCACCAAGACCCTCTCAGCCACACGTCTCAGAAGAAAAGGGTGGAAAAACAGAAAGAAAGCAAGAAAAAGTAATAATAAATAAAATAAAGTTATTAAAATAGAAAAAATATTATTAAAAAAAGTTAATTAAAAAAAGAGAGAAAGAAAGAAGAGAGCAACCAAATCAAAAAATAAATCTTCTAATGGTAACAAGCACTAAAACTATACTAAAAAAATAAAGCAAAACAAACAAAAATAACAAAAAATGAACAGTCAGAACACTAGGACAAATGCAAAATAGAGCTATACAGACAAAATCACACAAGGATACTCATATACACTCACAAAAAGAGAAAAAGGAAATATATATATATATATATATATAAATTAAAAAAGGAAGAGTGCAACCAAATCAATAAACAAATCTACCAATGATAATCAGCTCTAACTTCTAAACTAAGATACACATAAAACCAGAAACAAATTAGATGCAGAAAGCTAATGCAAGTCTGTAGCTGCTCTCAAAGTCCATCTCCTCAATTTTGGGATGATTCTTTGTCTATTCAGGTATTCCACAGATGCAGGGTACATCAAGTTGATTGTGGAGATTTAATCTTCTGCTCCTGAGGCTGCTGGGAGAAATTTCCCTTTCTTTGTTCACACAGCTCCTGGTGTTCAGCTTTGGAGATGGCCCCGCCTCTGCGTGTAGGTTGCCTGAGGGCATCTTTTGGGAAGTCTGAAGTCTTCCGCCAGCATTCAGTAACTGTTCTTTAGGAGTTGTACCACATGTAAGTAGGTATAGTTTTGATGTATTTGTGGGAAGGAAGGTGATCTCCACGTCTTACTCCTCTGCCATCTTGAAGGCACCCCCTCTTAATTGTGTGTGCTGTCTCTTCCGAGGTTCCCTCTTGAGGTCCTAATTCAGCCAGAAATGATGGCTCCTGTGCTCCTGAACAGTCTTTGCTCTCCCTCTCAGGAACAGAATTGAACTTCAGGTACAGATTAAGGATGCAAAGACTTGCCTTTTATATGTAGGCTCAGTGGTGTCAGAGGCTCCTCAACAAGGGCTGGGAGTGATGGGGAAGATGGGAGTTAGCTCCAAAGAGCCACTTCATTCCAGGTCCTTGTTTTTGCTTCTCTCCCTTTTTGCTCAGTCTGTTGTTGTTAGAAAATGTTCACTGGAGGCATTTCCTGGCTGGTGGAGTCTGTTACTCCTTATCACTTCAATGGTTTAGCAGAAGCACCACTGCAGTGGGGACCCGAGGGCTCACAGGGAACAGGAGATGACACCATTGCTAGGTCTCCAGCACCTGAAAGCTGACCTGGAGTGCTCCAGGGGCACTGCCAAGGGCCAGGTGGGATGCACTCTGAAATGATTTTTCTACTGATATTTTTGATATAGCAGTGTAGTATTTTAGAGTGTACCCTATTTTATGTAGCCTAGAATCAAAACACTACATACAAAACACATATTTCTAAATAGCAGAGAGAGACAGATTATTTTAGTCAAATTAAATTCAAGTGCCCCTTTCTAATAGAAGTAAACTTAAGCTAGTTTGGTACTTATTTCTTCCAGCTGTAACTTGATATCTACAGCATTTTTTCATTTAAATTCAAAACAGACTTGCAGAAACTTTCTTGTTAAGTATGAAACTGTCAAACCAGGCTCTGTGAATTCACACTTTGTAGAAGATGTTAATTGAAAGTGAAAGGTCAAAACAATGTGGTTCAATTAAGCTCTTGCAGAAAACATGGAAATCAAAAATCAGGTAGGCTCTGTGAAGAAAGCAGAGAGTTTACCACTTCAGGCTCTTTTCCTTCTTCAAATATTTGAGGCAGGTTCTATAAAAAGTATTTCTCACTGAGGTACTTCATCTTTAATATAGTGTTGGATGAAAGTTCCAGGTTTTTAATTGAGCATCACAAATTTTCAAATAGATTTGTAGATGCTGGTGATTGACAGCTGTTCTATATCCTAAAAAATGCTGTGTAAGACACAATTATTGTTAGGAAGCTATCCTAAAATGTATTTTTGTCTCTGATGGCATGGTGTATATCATCTTCCAGTTTCAGCCTCCTCAAGGTGTCAAGATGTATGTTTGCTATTTTTGCTTAAAATCAAACAGGACTTTGGAACATAAACAAAGCTAGTAAGGAGAATGGTCTAACTCAACCAATCCAAATCAGAAATTGTTTTGGAAACATTGGGTGCAATGGCCATGATAGAAATTATCTAGAATATTATCATGGCTCAAAGTGCCTTGGAATTTTCTATATATTCTTGGAAACATTTTGTGAGTTCCAACTTCAGTTTTCATTCATTCTTAGTGGAGAACTACATGTTCTTCTATTTTGAGTTGCCATCTTTTCAGGTGTTGTTTACTAACAAAAAGTATATCTTGTGTGTATCATTGTACTATTATATTTTATTTTCACTAGGGAATTATTCAAATTAGAAGGATTCACCAGCCAAGCTGAGCTACGTAAAACAATTTATGCAATACTGAAAACATTTTAGGACCCTCACTGGAAACTGAGCAGCTCTCTGATTATTAAAGTAAATATTGCATATCTTTCTTTCTGGATATTTTATCAGTTCTTCAGTGCTTTACTTATGGGCATATTAAATTTTGTTCTGGCAGGTAATTAGTTTACTTGTGTACCAGCTTGATTTTCTGAGGCATGTTTTAAGCTTTGTTCTGGCAGATGTAGAGTAGTGTTTGTTCTAGAGTTGAAATGTTACCAAACTCAGGTTTGGCTGCTTACTGCTCAAAAGACAATAATTCAGGAGGCAAGTGTCAGTAGAAAGGAAAGTTGCTTTAATCAAAAAAGCTGACAATCTGGGGGGAAGGTGGACTTGTGTCCTAATAGCAACTCCAAAGATTTTGCTCAGTCATGACAGTTTTTAAAGGGAAAAAGGCCAGAAAGAATCTCAGTGAATCATCAAGGCAGGAGGTTGGGTTCTTCATCATTCTCCATTGCTTGCAGACTGGCTGACACTCTCTTCAGATGTTATCTTGCCTGCGTGATCTGCCTGCAGGATTGCTATGGGGGCTGTTGGGGGTAGAGAAGTAGTCACTCTTATTTCTTTTAATCTAGGAAAATAATTAACATGTTAGACAAACATGGTGTGCATTCTGGAGAGCATGTCAGGAGTTAGTTTAAATTGCCTAGTGATCTCATTCCTATAATTAGGTTCTTTCAAGGTTACAGGGGAACAGAAATGGGCAAACAGGAAAGAGATAAAAGAACTGCTTTCAGAAGTAGCCTTATGCCTTAGGTGTGCAACTAAATCTTATGTGTATATCTCATCTGAATCTGTGATATTCAAGAATGTCTTTTCTATCTGGTGAATCAGAATTTGAATGACTACTAGTACTTTGAAAATTCTGTAATCTCCATTCAATTAATGAATCCTCAATAGTTGTTTTCTGCATTGCAAAAATGTGGCTTAGTATTCTGCTAAAGACTCATTGGGGCTGTTCTGTGGATTTCTAGAACTTCTTCTCTGCATAGCTCCTCCTTGTCTGTTATCTTGCTTCACAAATTCCAGCCACCTACACAGCACCTAACTCTGAACTCTATATCTTCAGGTTGGCAAGATTGCCATGCTCTGTGTTCCACCTCTCTGAAAGCAGTCTGGAAAGTGCCTCTTGGCAGAAAATCAGGGCAATAATTGGGCTCACTTCCTGTGTTTCTGTTTTGTCAGCAAATCAGAACCTGTACCACCTATAGTGTAGTATCTGCAAACTATTGTTCCATATATTTTGTCAAATTTTATAGTTATTTACAGTGGGAGGGCTAGTCTGGTACTAGGTACTCCATCGTGGCTAATTGTGAAACTACAGCCCCACCAATTTTTATTTTGAACAATTTTGAACCTGCATAAAAGTTGAAAGAAGAGCATGCATACCCTTAACTTAGATTCACCAATTATTATTGTTGGGGAGGAAAAAATTTTTCTCTACCCTTCTACGTCATTCTGACTGGTCTAAGAATTAAGTTGACATGAGACAGGTTAACAGGAGAAAATCAAACAAAAATGTAATAACATGTATACATGAGAGAGACCTGGGAGAGCTGAGTAAATCTCCAAAATGGCCAAAATCTTCACCTTAAATATCATCTTCAGCTAAAGACAAAAGAGGGTGTTGAGGGTGGGCAGACCCAGTTGTGGGAGGTAACCAGGGAAAACACAGTAAACAAGGGTGATTGTGATCAGACTTAAGTCATTGCTTTCTCCATTGATAAGAGTTTCTAGAGATTTGGTCATCCTCTTCTTCCTGGTACAGCAAATGGAGATTTTCCTTATAAATGTAAATGTTTCTCACAGAAGGGTAATTCCTACTTGGTTTTCAGAGTTTTTCTTATGTCTGCTGTTTTTTAAAAAGTAACCAGCTTAAAATAATTAATATATCGGGTTTCCCTAGTGGCACAGTGGTTGGGAGTCCGCCTGCCGATGCAGGGGACACAGGTTCGTGCCCCGGTCTGGGATGATCCCACATGCCACGGAGCAGCTAGGCCCGTGAGCCATGGCTGCTGAGCCTGCGCATCTGGAGCCTGTGCTCTGAAACGGGAGAGGCCACAGCAGTGAAAGGCCTGTGTACTGCAAAAAAAAAAAAAGCCAATTTTATAAAATCAAAAAAGGCAAGAAGTGCTATTCTAGATCAAAGGAAGCTAAAGAGATATAAAAAATCAAATACAATAAGTGACTTTTGAATGGACCCTAGATTTAAAAATAAAACTCTAAAGAACTTTGGGGAAACAGTTGAAGAAATTTGAATATAGACTCTATTTAACAATGTTAAACTTGTTTGATGTGACTCTGATGTGGTTATTTAAGATAATTTCCTTGTTCTCAGGAGATACATGCAGACATATTAAAAATGAAGTTTTATGCTATCTGAAACTTTATTTCAGATGGTTCAGCAAATAATAGATAATATAGGTGAAAGATAGAAAGATAAATCCATAACTAGAGTAATTTTGACATGATGATAATGAAGGGAAGAAGAATTTGCCACCCCAAAGTATGTCTGTTTGAGATATTATTTTTTTTATTTTTATTTTTTATTTTTTGCGGTACGCTGGTCTCTCACTGTTGTGGCCTCTCCCGTTGCGGAGCACAGGCTCTGGACGCACAGGCTCAGAGGCCATGGCTCACGGGCCTAGCCACTCTGCGGCATGTGGGATCTTCCTGGACTGGGGCATGAACCCGGACGCTCCAGATGCGCAGACGGTAACAGTGACGGTATGTCACTCCCATAATTCGTTGTCATAGGAGTTCCTGTCTTGCTAGTATTCTCTTTCTAGGGACTCTCTCTCCTTACTCAGCTTGAAAGAAATGAGCAGTCAAAATGAGAAGACCACATGGCAAGGAGATAAAGGTAACCTCAAACAAACAGTAAGACTGAAGCTGGGCCTTCAACTCCACAACCACAGGGAAATTAATTCTTCCAACAACTTGAATGAGATTTAAAGAGGATTCTTTCCCAGTTGAGCCTCAAGATAAAATGCATCCCAGCTGACACTTTGATTGCTGTCATGTGAAATGCTAAGTGGAGGACCCAGTTAAGATGTGCTTGGTTCCTGACCCACAAAAACTGTTAGATAATAATTATGTGTTGTTTTATGCCACTGTTTGTGGTAATTAGTTATGCAGCAACAGATACCTAATACAACCATTCTTGTACTGTCACTTTGTGACTGTATGTTTTAATTTCCCTTTGGTAAATGCTTAGAATTGGTGGTTCTTCATGATGGTGTATGTTTATGAGAAATTCTAGTCATTTCTCCAAAGTTGTTTTTAACATTTTTACTTTATCATCGATACATGAGACTTCCAATGACTTTATATCCTTGACAACATTTAGTGTTGTCAGTCTTTTTAATTTTAGCAAGAATGTTAAGTGTAGAGTGGAATTTCATCATGGTTTTAATCTGCATTTCCTTGATGATCGGTGTTGAGCATTTACTCATGCACTTATCACCCCATTTGTGTATCTTCTTTTGTAAAGTGTCTGTTCAAATTATTATCTGATTTTTAATTTAGTTGTTGGTCTTTTTATTACTGATGTGTAAGTATTGTTTTTAATATATCACGAACATCAGCCTTCTATAATCACTTCATTTTGCAATTAAGTTCTTCCAGTCTGTGGCTTATTTTCTTAAATTTGTGTTTTGATGAGAAATTTTTGATTTTGATGATATATCATTTTTTTAATGGTTTTTACTTTCTGTGATAAGAAATCCTTGACTGCCTCCAGGTCAAAAGACATTTTCCTATGTTTCTAGTCTATGATTTATAATTTTAACTTTTATATTTAGGTCTATGATCTACCTAAATTAATTTTTACATCTAGTGTAAAGTTGAGGTCAAGGTTATCCCTGTCTCTCCTGATCCCCTCCTCTATATAGATACTCAGTTATTCTAATGTAGGTTTTAAAAAGACTTTTCTTCAACAATTTTATTACTTTATCCCTTTTGTCAAAATCAAATAACCACAGAAGCCTGTGTCTAGTTCTGAATTCTCCATTCTGTTCCCTTGGTCTGTTTGCCAATCTGTATTGCCAGCACAATGGTTTCTTGATTACTGGAGTTTTGTAGTATGTACTTGTCATGTTGTGTAAGATATCCAGCTTCATTTTTTTCTCCCAAATTCCTTAGATACTCTAGGTCCCTTACCTTTCTATATAAATTTTATACTCAGCCTGTCAATTTCTACAAAAAAGCCTAGTAGAATTATGACTGGTATTACTTTGAATCTATCAGTTCATAGGGAGAGTTGTCATCTTAACAATTTGACTCTTCCAATTTCCATTTACTGGGGTCCTTTTAAATTTCTTCACAATGTTTTGTAGTTTTGGGGTTAGAAGTTTTACCTATCTTTTGTTAAATTCATCCTTGTCTATTAAATATTTTTGTAACTGTAAAAGCATTTAATTTTTTTTTCATTTTCTAATTATTTGCTGTTTGTATAATGACAGTATTTTTGAACTATTACTTTATATCTATGATTTTGCCCTTGCTACCTAGAAAAATCGGCTAAACCCATCCCTAGCGCAACTGAGAAACTTCCAAACACATGAAAATCTGCTTGGTCTGCACATTTTTTTTCTTAAATCGCCACACCTTTTCTCGCCACAGCTTGATGACAGCTGATGTCATCATCAGTACCTGTACAATTCTGTATTACTTAGTGGTGAATAAAAGTATCTTAGTTGTCCTTATGAACCATCAACCCTCTAAAATTGAATGGAACAACCTAGATTTTCTGTCACTTGCAAGATTATGTGATCATGGTCTTCAAACACACAGATGCTAAATCAAAACCACATGTGTATATGTGTGTGTGTTTAGAAATTTACACTTGTACTTGTTAGTGAAAATAGTATGATTTTATTTTATAGATGAGTAAATGGCCAAAATGACTATAATATACTACAGCAACAATGAAGTCATAAATGGGGAACAGATGGACCTTTCACTAATTAGCACTTGACTAATCAGAGAAAGAAAGTCGGAGGTGGAGATAATTTATTCCAGTGTTTTTTAAACCTTTTTATTCTTTTTGTACCCATGCACTATTTTTTTCATAAGAAATCTTATGCAGAGCTCAAATATAAAACAATTAGAAAAAAAGCAGTGTTGCTCCAGTTTAAGTGATGATGGATGTCTTTGATCCCATGTGCATTCCTGTAGGGCCTTTTTTGCTATCCTGCGGCTTATGGGAAAAGTTGAGAAAACACAGTTTATTTCAAATTATCCTATTTTTAAAAAGTACAGACAATAATCTGTGTCCTTCAGTGTGGCCTAGCTATTTACAAAAATTTTTGTGTCCAAGCAAGTCACTTAACCTTCTCTTGGTATTAGTTTCTTATTTGTTAATTGGGGCACATGATACCTGTTGTACTTACCATAGAGTTATTGTAGGAATCAGATAAGACGAGACGTATTAAAAGGTGAAGAATTTTCCAAATGTAATATCATATCACTGCTATTATGAAAGTTGCTTCTCCATTGCAGGAACATTTTAGTGATAAAAATTATGGCTTGTAAAATAAAATAAACTTGTTATGTTTTAAGGACACTGCCATCTTATCAGGAGTATCATTCTTGTGGATTTTATCATGTGTCTTATTGTCTGTGGAAGGTAGATGATATTTGTGTGGTGAGCTGAAGCAGACCAACCACAAAGCAGGGGATCAGAATTGTTATAAATATACACAATATACTCAAACAATGTGGCATAGCATTGACAGTGACCAATGGGAGATAAGGTGGATCATTTTGAAATGTGGCCAATGGGTCTCAATTGAGTTTCTGATAGCCACAAACCCTGTAAACACTAACCATGGGTTGTGACTGAAGGATAGTCAGTCACTCTCTTACAGTCACTCTGAAGAAGTTTCTACTTACATGTCCATTTTATAGGCATGGATTCTGAATGTTGTATCTCTGGATATGGGATGGCAATGGTGTCAACATTACAAACCAACCATAGGTATTTGTGTTGAAATTTCCAAAGTCAAGCATAAGCAGTCTTTCTGATGATCCTCTACTGAGAGTTGAATAGGTGCAATGGTCTGACCTATAGTTTGTTTTTGAATTCATAAGCATTTGAAACTTGAAGTTTTCTTAGAATCAATAGAAGAGTGAGTTTATCAAAATGATTTGATAGATATTAATCAGGAAGCACGAAGTCACATACTTAGCTTTCAAAGTGCTCTCCTGCTCCTAGACCAAGTAGGCACATGAAAAGAAATGGAAGAGAAATGTTAGCTTCTCTGAGAGGAAAGCAATTAATTTTCTAAGTTTATATTCAGAACACATCCATAGCAAATATAATTTAAGTCCACATCATAAATATTTCACAAGAAAATGTTCACCAGTTCCCAGAACTTGAAGTCACCTCTTTGGACAACAGACCATTCTGAGATATGCCATCACCTTCATCTGGAAGATAGCTATTGCAGTGTATTTACTGTAGTGCTCCTTATTTTAGTAGAAACTATCTGTAAGGAATATCACAGTACCCTCTGTATTACATAGAAATAAAGAGGTCTAGTTTCTTATTGTTTTCATTGTTTTACCATCTAAACACTTCCTCGTTTAACATCTGGTGCTCAGAGGGTGTGAGGAGCTTGCTTATTTGATGTAGTGTTTTTGCAATGGCTTTGGAAAAAAAATAAGGCACTAAGTCCAATATCCTGAATAAAGCTCCTAAAAAAATCTAAAGTGTTTTTTCGTTGTTGTTATTCCAGATTACCATGTAGTTGTTTTTTTCTCCTTACAAGACAGTCATTAATGAAGTAGTAACCTACTTTGTAAACCATGGAAGGCACTTTTTTATATACATGTAGTCTCTACCCTGCATAAAAAGTCTAGATTTTCTGTGAAACCTAAAAAAGTCAGGGCCTAGCAGCGTGGCAATATGGGTAATGATAGTTAAATAAAACCAGAGTGCTAGACACAACTCAATTAACATTGGTACATGCGATCTAAGAAATTTGTTCTAATTACTCTCTAGGTTATGATCATCAGTACAAATTTCTGATATATGGGAGAGAAGGCTAGACCGAAGTGTTTGTATTTAAAGAGGTAAACATAAATGAGTCAATGAAAGACCCAGCCCTTAGTGCAATAACTCGAACAGTATAAGCTCTCAGAAGAATTTGTTGAATCATTGAAATATCCCTGTTTCATTCTATTTCAACTCCCTCCTCCTGGCTCACTTGTAAAATAATGTAAAACAAACTTTTAGGAAAGAAATGGGAAAATATTTTTATGGCCTCAGTGTAGGGGCTTTTAAAAATCAGATGCAAAATATACTAACCAGAAAAGATAAGATCAATATATTAGACTACATTAAAAATGAGAACTTCTGTTCATTATGAAGAGTAAAATGGCAAGCCTGAAATTGAGACAATGTATTTACAATACATATAGCTGTGCAATGATTAGTTTGTAGAATATAATTTTTAGAAACTACTACAAATCCATAAGTAAAAACCACAAACCAATAGCTAAAATGGGCAAAAGTTACTACAGGAATTTTTCAAAAGATGAAACAAACATGGAGAATAAAAACATGAAAAGATGTTTGTATCATTGCTGATCAGAGAAATACAATTTGAGAATACCATGAAATAGCATTTTGCACATCTGAAAAAATTATGATTATCATTATCAAATGTTGGTAAGAGCAAAGATCAATGGAAACAGAATCTGCTGAGGGAAGACTAAATTTGACACACACTTTGGAAAACAATTTGACATTAGCTTGCAAAATTAAACATCTCTATATCCTATGGCCCAGCAACTCTGAATTAAAAGTAGGTTTTAGGGGTACTCTTACACATGTTCGCTATGAGAATTGTATAGGAAATATTAATAACAGCATTGTTCATAATATTGCTAGAAGAATGGATAAATAAATGGATAAATAAATTTTGGTATATTGAAAAGATAGAATATCATACAGCATTGAAAAACAATAACTTAGAGCTCACACAAAATTTGGATAAATCTTAGAAAAATAGTGAATATGTAAGTCACTATAGACTACAGTGACTACAGTCTGAGTAGTATGAATCCATTTTTATGAAGCTAAAAAACAAGCAAAACAAATAATGTATTGTTTAAGAATACATAAATATGAGATAAAACTATTTTCAAAAGCAAGTGATGATAAACATGTAATTGCAAATGGATGTACTACCTTTGGAGAAAGGTAGGAGGTTGAAATAGGGAAGAAGTGTTAATACATAGGTAGAGTCAATGACTTTTGTAACTTGTAGCAGTGAGGTTGGGTGGTGGGCTCTCAGGTGTTTATTTTATTAGTATGTGTTATGGTTGCTAATATATGTTAAGTGTATTCTTTTATGTGCATTAAATATTATATAATATTCAGTTAAAAGATTCAAATAGCATGAGCTCCTGCTAATCAGGAACTACCCACTTCTTTACTGAATCCTTTATTGTTCACCCCATTTCTTTTAATACTAATCAGACCCAGAACTGGAAGTACCCAGAGATTCTGTCTGTTGTCTCTGAGTTTCAGCTCTCAGCATCTCTCAGCATTAGACCAGTCCCACTGACCTTTGTTCACTAATTGTAGATTTCAACCTCTTATCCTGCCTAGTACCCCAGTTAGTTACAGACAGATTTCTTGGATGATATTTCATGTCTAGAATTCTGAGGACTGTTGTCTATAAAGTCTCTGATTTAGTTTTCCGGCTAGCTATTGGGATCCTGCTTTTCCATTTTGTTTGTCAAATATTTCCTCAACTGGGATTGAGATATCTGTGCTTCTTGGATAGTCCCCTACTTAGCTGGATGCACTTTCAAATTCCACCTCTATTGCTGGGAGTGGTCCCCTAGCACTTGCCCCCTGCCATTGGTTGTGTTCTACATTTATCCTTTGTCCTGCCTGCCTATATTATGGAGTGAAATTGTGAGACCTCTTGTCCAAGTCCTGAGTTAATATGAGGAGAATGAAGATGATAAAGATAACTCTTTTTTTAAATTGAAGTATGATTGATTTACAAGGTTGTGCCAATCTCTGCTATACAGCCAAGTGACTCAGTTATACACATATAGACATTCTTTTTTTTATATTCTTTTCCATTATGGTTATCACAGGGTATTGAATATAGTTCTCTGTGCTATACAGTAGGACCTTGTTGTTTATCCATCCTATATATAATAGTTTGCATCTGCTAATACCAAACTCCCAGTCCTTCCCTCCCCCACCTCTCTCCCCCTTGACAACCACAAGTCTGTTCTCTATGTCCACAAGTCTCTTTCTGTTTTGCAGATAGGTTCATTTGTGCCACATTTTAGATTCCACATGTAAATGATATCATATGGTATTTGTCTTTCTCTTTCTGACTTAATTCACTTAGTATGATAATCTTTAGTTGCATCCATGTTGCTGCAAATGGCATTATTTCATTCTTTTTTATGTCTGAGTAGTATTCCATTTTATATATGTACCACATCTTCTTTATCCATTCCTCTGTCAATGGACATTTAGGTTGTTTCCATGTCTTGGCTACACCTTATCCAGCATTTATTATTTGTAGACTTTTTAATGATGGTCATTCTGATTGGTGTGAGGTGATAACTCATTGTAGTTTTGGTTTACATTTCTCTAATAATTAGTGGGGTTGAGCATCTTTTCATGTTCTTATTGGCCATCTGTATGTCTTCTTTGGAGAAATGTCTATTATGGTCTTCTGCCCATTTTTTGATTGGGTTGTTTGTTTTTTTGTTGTTGAGTTGTATGAGCTGTTTGTATATTTTGGAGATAAATATTTTCTCCCATTCCATAGGTTGTCTTGTCTTTTTTTAAATGGTTTCCTTTGCTGTGCAAAAGTTTGTAAGTTTGATTAAGTCTCATTTGTTTATTTTTATTTCTATTGCCTTGGGAGACTGACCTAAGAAAACATTGGTATGACTTATGTCAGAGCAGAGTTGCCTATGCTCTCTTCTAGGAGTTTTATGATGTCATGTCTTATGTTTAAGTCTTTAAGCCATTTTGAGTTTATTTTTGTGCATGGCATGAGGGTGTGTTCTAACTTCACTGATTTACATGCAGCTGTCCAACTTTTCCAGCACCACTTGCTGAAGAGACTGTCTTGAGATTGTTAAATATAGTAAAGATAGTAACTGCCATTCTTTTATTTCTTCAGTTCCAAGATACAGTCACATAAATATAGCTCAACTATTGTTTACAGGTACTGTGGTTCTTAGGAAAATGTTACATAAATATTGTCACATAGTAGGTTTCCCTTTCAGGTAGTACTTTCAGGGAATAGGGTCTACTTATTTCTGGACAGAATTTGGCACACATAATTGAGTATGTATCACTACGTGCTAAAATGTGAAAACACTGATGACCCTTGAAATTTTTATCAGATCACAGCAAAAATTAATTCCGTTTTCATAATTTATCTTTCTCCTTTTCAAACAGAATATTAAAATTCCATTTTCCTGCATTTTGAGGTACTTTTAGCCAAATTCTTGGAAGGTAAAAGTTGTGAGGGTTTGAAGTCTTTTCTATTAAGATGCATTGTTCACATTTCCAAAGATTATTCTTTTGGGGCACTTATTTTCATCAGTCCCCCAAAAGGATTTTCTAAGCACTTGAGTATTTACTAAGATATGCTGAGATCCCATCTTTTTCTTTTAATTGCTTAATCAATATCTTCTGTTATTCAATCCTCTGATTTTCACCTTCAAAAATCTCTTTATGGCAATGAACTCTGCTCTCTTTAGAAGTATGTGTGTCCTTAATACTCCCAAGCAACATTTTCTAGAGAAGCTACTTGAAACCAAAGTAAAACATTTAAATATGTGTATCATTTGGTCCCCTTAAGCTATTCCTTCTATGTGTTAGAATTTTTTTTTAATCTCCAAGGACCAAGTTGAGTTCTAGGAAGAGATGTGAGATTCATCTTTTTGCGTTACATTTCTCCAGTCTTAGATATTAGAATCATGGATACATCTAGAATTGGGGTTGGAAGGGACCTGAAAAGTCATCTATCCCAACATTGCATTTAAATTTTTATTATTCAGACAAATTAGCAATTCAGTGACAATGGCATTGAAAAGAATCATAACTCTATCCCTTCTGTATGAGTAATGAATTTAGTAAAATGTGTTCTTGGGTCCCTAGAAACCATGTCTATAGCAGCCAGGAGAATGAGAATATAATTTCTGTCTGAAAATTAGAGGGAAAACTTTGTATGCTTATTTGCAATCAGAGAATGCTTTATTTTTTTCTTTTCTGAACAGTATAATGTGCATCCATTTGAGAAAGTACTACAAACCGTAGGTATGTGTAAATTTCCATTCAGGATTTGTTGTTTTCATAGCCCACTAATCAAATATCTGCTATAACCTCTCATTATGTAACTCTTCCTCTGAGATAAATTCTGACTCTTATCATTCTGTAGCCTACACTATTTTCAGCATCTTAGCATTTTTAATCATGATCATGTTTTGTTAAAACACATCCTTTAAAGAGTAGAATTATTCCAGGACTGCTTAATTTGAGGCTTTTTACTCCTGCCACCAGGCTACCAGATATGGCAAATGTAATTAATCTGTCAAAACACAAAAGTTGTGAATGTACTGTAGATTATGATTCATTTGAAGAAAAAAAGGAAAAAAATTAAAATTTAATATGTGCCATAAAGCACGTTAATAACATTTTCCAAAGTCTAATAGAGAAAAATTGGATACCTATTATACATGTGTGTGCATTAACCTGGGCTTTTACCAGATAACTGTTAAAATAGAGAACAACTTGAAATATATTCTCTTTTCATTAAATTGTGGCTTAAAGCAGAGCATGTAGAAAGTACGTGCTGAGTGAACATTTCAAATCTGCCTGGGCCAGTTTAGTCTATGGCTATGTCTATATAATATGAGCAAAAGAGTCAGAGCCACTGAATATCTGCCAAATTGATTAACCTTTGGGTGGGCAGAAGGGAGAAAAGAGATCTTAATTAGTTAGGTTGTTTAATTTTAGCCTCTGGACAATATGGTGCTATATCACCCAATCCAGTGCATTGCATTGCCATTTGATTCGGCTTCACTAAGAAACATTGATGTAAGTACTTTTCTTTGAATTTGTGCCTTGAATGGGTTGGTGATATCTGACAAGTAAATTTTAGAGCACCACCATATCTAAATGCCCCAACACCTGTTAGACTATGACTTATGAGCATTAATATGAAAATTTCCTTTTTGGTCTTTGCAATTTGTATTAAGATGTATTTATGCACCCTGCAAGCTCAGAAGAGGCAAAGGATTGATTCACCAAGAGAGAAACTCTGATCTGGTGGTATTCTAACCATCCCCCTGGCTATTCTCTCAGTAAATGCTAAAAAAAAAAAAAAAAAAAAAAAAAATTCTCATCCAATTCTCATTTGGGCATATAGAACACCCTCATGGCTGATTAGAAATTTATTTACTTGTTCATCATTCATTCATTCTTTACAATCATTTATTCAGCATCTTCTATGTGACACACTGTAATAGGCACAGGGGGACACTAAGATGAAGAATGGTCATGTCTCTTCCTTAGAGAGGCTCTGCCTCAGTTGTGGCTTTAATAAATATCCAATAAGCTAGACACAGAGTATGGGGAAGCAGGGCCTTCCCACACTAAACTAAGGCCCTCCATGACTTTGATGTCGTACTTCATCTTGACCCAGCTGACTCTTTGATCTATTTTGTGGCCATAAGGAAACAGCGTGCAGGTGGTAGGGAAAAGCCTCAAAGGGTTACTGGGCTTCTGATTAGCCCCGTGATTTTAAACCAAAAGAAATGCTTCAAATGAGTAATTTAAATACAGTACATGTCACAGTGTTAAATATCTTTTGTTTAAATTTCACTGCAGTATCCTGATAAGCCTTATTTGCACCTACTGTTAAAAGCAGATATGTGCTAGGAATACTGGCTCTAAAAATGCAACCAACAGAAAAGATGTTGGATTAAATTGAGTCTAACTTGCCTTCTTTCTCTTATTTGAACCTATCAGCATTATTTTAAAACACATTTCACATTATCTGCAGGTAGAAATTGCTGGTAGGCACAGGAAGGAAAAACCTCTTTACTACTGTATTCTGTTTCTTAAGGAAAGAGTTAGGAATAGGGCAAATGATAGGGGAACAGTAAATTGAGAAAGAACCAAAATGACAAATGCAAATTTCTCTTTAAATTTGACAAGGAGAATGTTGGTAAAAAGGGTAACTTGGTAGGAGTTAAATGGATGAGTCAAAAGTATAAAACCTTTTATGGACAGAAATCATCTATACTAATCTATTTTGTCAGCAGGGAGGAAAAACAGCAATTCAAATGTACTTTACAGAAAGACTATAAATGTTTATCCTTATCCAAAAAGGAAAATACATACATCTGTTTGTTTAAAACTTGACTTACTTGTATTTTCTGTGTTTGCTATGATATTCGTTTTTGGTTTTATGCCTAAAAATTTCAAGGTTCCTTTAATTATTTGACCAAGGAAATACATTGACATCATGTTGTATACAATAGACAGGGTTTACTCTAGAAAATTAGAGAAGAAACTCTGAATACATTTGCTTGGGTATAGACTAAAATGCAACTACATCTAAAATACATCTAAAATAATATAAAGCTCATATGTTGGCATTCATTAATAAGAACATATTGTTCAACTTCCAAAGATAATTATGTTTTATGAATACAGATATATTCAATGCAGATGTCAAACTGCCTGCTCAGTAATTAGTGTTACTTGCAGCTTGAGGAAAACTCAAAATTGATACACTAACTGCATTCAGGGATTATAGTACATAGGAAATATATACAGCACATCACAAGGAATATATATACACTTAAACTAAGGAAATTATACTTCAGGCTCACTGATTTATCAGTTAAAACATGAGCTTTTAAAATTTGGTGCATGTTTTGGAGATGGTAATTTGTTGCATGTTTTGGACAATGACATATGCTATTTCAGTGTTTCTTAATAATTTAGATTTTTTTTTAATTGGGCCATGTCTTGCTCTGAGAAATGATAACCTTGGTTATCATTCTGCCTGAAGTCAGACTATGGTACAGTGAATCAGTTCTTTAGTTATGAATACTGTAGCACCGTCAACCCTGCTTTTCTCTATATTTAAAGAAACACTCTGTTGAATAGACAGGTAAGACTATGATTCTCATAATTTAGTATATATCATTTATGTGGTCAAGGTTCTCCAATTGAGTGTTTACCCATATAGCAAACACTAGAAGGAAGCTCAGGGTAGAAATTGACCATGCAATTTGTGATTTCATATTTGTTTCTGCTTGCAATCAAAGGCACAATATTGCTCAGAGCTAGTATGTTGTAAGCTTAACCAGCACATTTTCAATAGCTTTTATTTTGAGGACTAACAATGCAAAGATGATAGTTCCATGAGAACTTAAAACTAAGGATATATATCTCATCAGAGACAAGCATTCTGATGAAAAGAGAAAAATGTTCCAAGTGTAACAAAATAACCAATATTTGATTTCATTATGTAAAATAAAAACATGTCATCTGCTTTATCATACCTTACTTCATTCAAACTATACAAAACAAAACCACATGAGAAAAAATGTTTTTCTTCTATGTTAAACGTGAGAGAACTGATGCTCAACTAGAGCTAGGATTCAAGTCCATCTATATCTGACAGTGACTTGGTGCTATGCTGCCCCATGGTGTGTAAGTTAAATATTTCTAATTTCCTGTATCACCTGGTGAATAATAGTACTTAAAAAATTGATATTTATTTTGTATCTACTATGTATCCAGCTCTTTGCTAGATGCATTACATATATTATTTGATACTCACAACTCTTTGCATTAATCTCTGTTTTATGAAACTTTGAAACAGATACCTGAAGTTATAAGGTAATAAACTGGTGGAGTCAGGATTTGAACCCATGCGGTGTGATTTTGGTTCCCAAGTTCTTAACTCTAAACAAGGGTGCACAGGCAAAATTCAAGTCCAATGGAGAGCTACATTTCTGCTATTGACATTCATAGAATCTCAGAGCTGTAAAAGGAATTTCTATGATATAGGTTAATCACTAGCCCAGTGCTTAAATCTTCTCTACAGCATCCTCACCAGGTGGTCACCCAACATCTTCAATGGCAACATACACATGCTAGCTCATGTGCGTTTCTTTTTATGTATCACAGATGCTTTCAGCATCGATAAAATTAGGAATAAAATCTTAGCTACGTTGTAATAGCATGGAGATAATAAATGAGATTAAAAAATCTTGAAGAGCATTCATTATATAACTAGAAAGGATTTATTATTGGTTCCAAAATATTAGATACTGTATCAACACAGTGATAATATAATCCCCAATAGATGATAGTTCTTTCAAAAAAGTTTATCTGGTTTTATTATTATAAACACACCTTTAGTAATTCTATTTCTTCAGCAATAAAATACATTGTTGCCTTTAGATATTTAAAACATTTTTTTTGCATTGTTTGAAGCTGAAGAAACATAATTCTTCTCACTGGATTTGAGATTTTCTGGTTTAAAAGCCATATTAAATAAATAATTCTTTCTAGTTACCATCAATGGTACTAATTAGTCATGTGGATTAAATAGCTGATCCAAATTATGGATTGTTCAGGCATGTTGGCCACTTTTGCTTGTTTTATGTGATATGTCTAAAACATACTTACCTTGTTCACAACATTATTCTATGTAATATGTGAGTTTATCAAGTTAAAAGTCTTAGTTTCTGTTCTTGGATAACATAAATTTGACAATTGTGCCATTTAAAATTACTCTGAAAAAATTAGTTTCTGTTATTCTAGTAAATCTTAATCAGTAGGTGTTTTCATATGTCACAGTGGTTTCATATCAATCAACCCATATCAGAACCCCTCATCTCTCATATTCTGTCTGTTCTTTCGACTCTATGACCTAAGTTCTTTACAAATTGTTCCATTTATTTACATTGTCATCTCCACTACCATAGTTCAGGATGTATCATAGCTGATAAACTTTAAGGTAATGTTTGAAAACAAGCAACAAGTCTTATATGCTCCTAGTTTTTTTTATTGGACTGGATTAAAAGTTCTGAGGATGAAAAACATTAGTAAGAGTGTAGCAGAAGTTGGTGAAGATCAATTCTAGCAAAAGAAATATAAAATAAAACATTGCCTGATCCTTCCTCAGTAGGTCCATCATCTCTTACTTTTCTCAGTTTTTCAAGAATTCATAATATATAACTCAGTTTGTGAATACATGTCTTCTTTCATTGAATCTCAGATGCTATCAATTGTAAGATGCACCATTATTTTATGGATCACTAAAAACAAACTAAGGGAGGAAGGCGGAAGATGGCGGAAGAGTAAGACGCGGAGATCACCTTCCTCCCCACAGATACACCAGAAATACATCTACACGTGGAACAACTCCTACAGAACACCTACTGAAGGCTGGCAGAAGACCTCAGACCTCCCAAAAGGCAAGAAACTCCCCACGTACCTGGGTAGGGCAAAAGAAAAAACAGAGACAAAAGAATAGGGACGGCACCTGCACCAGTGGGAGGGAGCTGTGAAGGAGGAAAAGTTTCCACACTCTAGGAAGCCCCTTCGCGGGCGGAGACTGCGGGAGGCGGAGGGGGGAGCTTCGAAGCTGCGGAGGAGTGCACAGCAACGGGCGCGGAGGGCAAAGCGGGGAGATTCCCGCACAGAGGATCGGTGCAGACCGGCACTCACCAGCCCGAGAGGCTTGTCTGCTCACCTGCCGGGGCGGGCGGGGCTGCGAGCTGAGGCCGGAGCGCAGGGAGAGGACTGGGGTTGGCGGCTTGAACATAGCCTGAAGGGGTTAGTGCACCACAGCTAGCTGGGAGGGAGTCCGGGGAAAAGCCTGCACCTGCCGAAGAGGCAGGAGACTTTTCCTTCCCTCTTTGTTTCCTGGGGCGTGAGGAGAGGGGTTTAAGAACGCTGCTTAAAGGAACTCCAGAGACGGGCGCGAGCCGCGGCTAAAAGCGCGAACCCCAGAGACGGGCGCGAGCCGCGGCTGAAAGCGCGGACCCCAGAGACGGGCGAGAGCCGCGGCTGAAAGCGCGGACCCCAGAGGCGGGCGGGAGACGTTAAGGCTGCTGCTGCCGCCACCGAGGGGCCTGTGTGCGAGCACAGGTCACTCTCCACACCCCTCTTCCGCGGAGCCTGTGCAGCCCGCCACTGCCGGGTTCCCGGGATCCAGGGACAACTTCCCCGGGAGAGCGCACAGCGCGCCTCAGGCTGGTGCAACGTCACGCCGGCCTTTGCCACCGCAGGCCCGCCCCGCACTCTGTGCCCCTCCGTCCCCGCCGGCCTGAGTGCGCCAGAGCCCCCAATCAGCGGCTCTTTTAACCCCATCCTGTCTGAGCAAAAAACAGACGCCCTCCAGCGATCTACACGCAGTGGCAGGACCAAATCCAAAGCTTAGCCCTGGGAGCTGTGAGAACAAAGAAGAGAAAGGGAAATCTCTCCCAGCAGCCTCAGAAGCAACGGATTAAAGCTCCACAATCAACTTGATATACCCTGCATCTGTGGAATACCTGAATAGACAACCAATCATCCCAAATTAAGGAAGTGGACTTTAGGAGCAAGATCTATGATTTTTTCCCCTTTCCTCTTTTTGTGAATGTGTATGTGTATGCTTCTGTGTGAGATCTTGTCTGTATAGTCTTGCTTCCACCATTTGTCCTAGGGTTCTATCCGTCCATTTTTTTTTAAATTTTTTTTTCTTAATAATTAATTTTAATAACGTTATTATACTTTACCTTCGTTCTTTCTTTCTTTCTTTCCGTCCTTCCTGCCCTCCTTTAGACAACGAATCATCCCAAATTGAGGAGGTGGTCTCTGACAGCAAGATTTAGGATTTTTCCCCATTTACCTCTTTTAGTGAGGGTGTATGTGTATGCTTCTGTGTAAGATTTTGTCTGTATAGCTTTGCTTCCAACATTTGTCCTAAGGTTCTTTCCGTCCCTTTTTTTTTTTTTTTCTAAATAAGAATTTTTTAATTCAATAACTTTATTATACTTTATTTTATTTTTACTGTATCTTCTTTCTTTCTGTCTTTTTTCCTTCTTTCCCTCCTTCCTTCCTTCCTCCCTCCCTCCCTCCTTTCTTTCCTTCTTGCCTTCTTTCCTTCTTTGCTTCTTTCTTTCTTTCTTCCTTCCTTCC